>NW_027194078.1:0-105816 GCF_032444005.1 Ranitomeya imitator
GACTGAACAAGAAACCACCAAAAATTTTAACCAGTCATCGTTCTCACAACACTGAGGACCAGTCATTCGAAATGACTTCTCCATGCATTTTATGCATTGGTAAAAGCACTATGATGAAAAGTGTGATATGTTTTCAGGTATCTCCTATACTAATAGAGCCACATGCTCACCGGTTTGCCACATGATGTAGGCCTATGGACTGAACAAGAAACCACCAAAAATTTTAACCAGTCATCGTTCTCACAACACTGAGGACCAGTCATTCGAAATGACTTCTCCATGCATTTTATGCATTGGTAAAAGCACTATGATGAAAAGTGTGATATGTTTTCAGGTATCTCCTATACTAATAGAGCCACATGCTCACCGGTTTGCCACATGATGTAGGCCTATGGACTGAACAAGAAACCACCAAAAATTTTAACCAGTCATCGTTCTCACAACACTGAGGACCAGTCATTCGAAATGACTTCTCCATGCATTTTATGCATTGGTAAAAGCACTATGATGAAAAGTGTGATATGTTTTCAGGTATCTCCTATACTAATAGAGCCACATGCTCACCGGTTTGCCACATGATGTAGGCCTATGGACTGAACAAGAAACCACCAAAAATTTTAACCAGTCATCGTTCTCACAACACTGAGGACCAGTCATTCGAAATGACTTCTCCATGCATTTTATGCATTGGTAAAAGCACTATGATGAAAAGTGTGATATGTTTTCAGGTATCTCCTATACTAATAGAGCCACATGCTCACCGGTTTGCCACATGATGTAGGCCTATGGACTGAACAAGAAACCACCAAAAATTTTAACCAGTCATCGTTCTCACAACACTGAGGACCAGTCATTCGAAATGACTTCTCCATGCATTTTATGCATTGGTAAAAGCACTATGATGAAAAGTGTGATATGTTTTCAGGTATCTCCTATACTAATAGAGCCACATGCTCACCGGTTTGCCACATGATGTAGGCCTATGGACTGAACAAGAAACCACCAAAAATTTTAACCAGTCATCGTTCTCACAACACTGAGGACCAGTCATTCGAAATGACTTCTCCATGCATTTTATGCATTGGTAAAAGCACTATGATGAAAAGTGTGATATGTTTTCAGGTATCTCCTATACTAATAGAGCCACATGCTCACCGGTTTGCCACATGATGTAGGCCTATGGACTGAACAAGAAACCACCAAAAATTTTAACCAGTCATCGTTCTCACAACACTGAGGACCAGTCATTCGAAATGACTTCTCCATGCATTTTATGCATTGGTAAAAGCACTATGATGAAAAGTGTGATATGTTTTCAGGTATCTCCTATACTAATAGAGCCACATGCTCACCGGTTTGCCACATGATGTAGGCCTATGGACTGAACAAGAAACCACCAAAAATTTTAACCAGTCATCGTTCTCACAACACTGAGGACCAGTCATTCGAAATGACTTCTCCATGCATTTTATGCATTGGTAAAAGCACTATGATGAAAAGTGTGATATGTTTTCAGGTATCTCCTATACTAATAGAGCCACATGCTCACCGGTTTGCCACATGATGTAGGCCTATGGACTGAACAAGAAACCACCAAAAATTTTAACCAGTCATCGTTCTCACAACACTGAGGACCAGTCATTCGAAATGACTTCTCCATGCATTTTATGCATTGGTAAAAGCACTATGATGAAAAGTGTGATATGTTTTCAGGTATCTCCTATACTAATAGAGCCACATGCTCACCGGTTTGCCACATGATGTAGGCCTATGGACTGAACAAGAAACCACCAAAAATTTTAACCAGTCATCGTTCTCACAACACTGAGGACCAGTCATTCGAAATGACTTCTCCATGCATTTTATGCATTGGTAAAAGCACTATGATGAAAAGTGTGATATGTTTTCAGGTATCTCCTATACTAATAGAGCCACATGCTCACCGGTTTGCCACATGATGTAGGCCTATGGACTGAACAAGAAACCACCAAAAATTTTAACCAGTCATCGTTCTCACAACACTGAGGACCAGTCATTCGAAATGACTTCTCCATGCATTTTATGCATTGGTAAAAGCACTATGATGAAAAGTGTGATATGTTTTCAGGTATCTCCTATACTAATAGAGCCACATGCTCACCGGTTTGCCACATGATGTAGGCCTATGGACTGAACAAGAAACCACCAAAAATTTTAACCAGTCATCGTTCTCACAACACTGAGGACCAGTCATTCGAAATGACTTCTCCATGCATTTTATGCATTGGTAAAAGCACTATGATGAAAAGTGTGATATGTTTTCAGGTATCTCCTATACTAATAGAGCCACATGCTCACCGGTTTGCCACATGATGTAGGCCTATGGACTGAACAAGAAACCACCAAAAATTTTAACCAGTCATCGTTCTCACAACACTGAGGACCAGTCATTCGAAATGACTTCTCCATGCATTTTATGCATTGGTAAAAGCACTATGATGAAAAGTGTGATATGTTTTCAGGTATCTCCTATACTAATAGAGCCACATGCTCACCGGTTTGCCACATGATGTAGGCCTATGGACTGAACAAGAAACCACCAAAAATTTTAACCAGTCATCGTTCTCACAACACTGAGGACCAGTCATTCGAAATGACTTCTCCATGCATTTTATGCATTGGTAAAAGCACTATGATGAAAAGTGTGATATGTTTTCAGGTATCTCCTATACTAATAGAGCCACATGCTCACCGGTTTGCCACATGATGTAGGCCTATGGACTGAACAAGAAACCACCAAAAATTTTAACCAGTCATCGTTCTCACAACACTGAGGACCAGTCATTCGAAATGACTTCTCCATGCATTTTATGCATTGGTAAAAGCACTATGATGAAAAGTGTGATATGTTTTCAGGTATCTCCTATACTAATAGAGCCACATGCTCACCGGTTTGCCACATGATGTAGGCCTATGGACTGAACAAGAAACCACCAAAAATTTTAACCAGTCATCGTTCTCACAACACTGAGGACCAGTCATTCGAAATGACTTCTCCATGCATTTTATGCATTGGTAAAAGCACTATGATGAAAAGTGTGATATGTTTTCAGGTATCTCCTATACTAATAGAGCCACATGCTCACCGGTTTGCCACATGATGTAGGCCTATGGACTGAACAAGAAACCACCAAAAATTTTAACCAGTCATCGTTCTCACAACACTGAGGACCAGTCATTCGAAATGACTTCTCCATGCATTTTATGCATTGGTAAAAGCACTATGATGAAAAGTGTGATATGTTTTCAGGTATCTCCTATACTAATAGAGCCACATGCTCACCGGTTTGCCACATGATGTAGGCCTATGGACTGAACAAGAAACCACCAAAAATTTTAACCAGTCATCGTTCTCACAACACTGAGGACCAGTCATTCGAAATGACTTCTCCATGCATTTTATGCATTGGTAAAAGCACTATGATGAAAAGTGTGATATGTTTTCAGGTATCTCCTATACTAATAGAGCCACATGCTCACCGGTTTGCCACATGATGTAGGCCTATGGACTGAACAAGAAACCACCAAAAATTTTAACCAGTCATCGTTCTCACAACACTGAGGACCAGTCATTCGAAATGACTTCTCCATGCATTTTATGCATTGGTAAAAGCACTATGATGAAAAGTGTGATATGTTTTCAGGTATCTCCTATACTAATAGAGCCACATGCTCACCGGTTTGCCACATGATGTAGGCCTATGGACTGAACAAGAAACCACCAAAAATTTTAACCAGTCATCGTTCTCACAACACTGAGGACCAGTCATTCGAAATGACTTCTCCATGCATTTTATGCATTGGTAAAAGCACTATGATGAAAAGTGTGATATGTTTTCAGGTATCTCCTATACTAATAGAGCCACATGCTCACCGGTTTGCCACATGATGTAGGCCTATGGACTGAACAAGAAACCACCAAAAATTTTAACCAGTCATCGTTCTCACAACACTGAGGACCAGTCATTCGAAATGACTTCTCCATGCATTTTATGCATTGGTAAAAGCACTATGATGAAAAGTGTGATATGTTTTCAGGTATCTCCTATACTAATAGAGCCACATGCTCACCGGTTTGCCACATGATGTAGGCCTATGGACTGAACAAGAAACCACCAAAAATTTTAACTAGTCATCGTTCTCACAACACTGAGGACCAGTCATTCGAAATGACTTCTCCATGCATTTTATGCATTGGTAAAAGCACTATGATGAAAAGTGTGATATGTTTTCAGGTATCTCCTATACTAATAGAGCCACATGCTCACCGGTTTGCCACATGATGTAGGCCTATGGACTGAACAAGAAACCACCAAAAATTTTAACCAGTCATCGTTCTCACAACACTGAGGACCAGTCATTCGAAATGACTTCTCCATGCATTTTATGCATTGGTAAAAGCACTATGATGAAAAGTGTGATATGTTTTCAGGTATCTCCTATACTAATAGAGCCACATGCTCACCGGTTTGCCACATGATGTAGGCCTATGGACTGAACAAGAAACCACCAAAAATTTTAACCAGTCATCGTTCTCACAACACTGAGGACCAGTCATTCGAAATGACTTCTCCATGCATTTTATGCATTGGTAAAAGCACTATGATGAAAAGTGTGATATGTTTTCAGGTATCTCCTATACTAATAGAGCCACATGCTCACCGGTTTGCCACATGATGTAGGCCTATGGACTGAACAAGAAACCACCAAAAATTTTAACCAGTCATCGTTCTCACAACACTGAGGACCAGTCATTCGAAATGACTTCTCCATGCATTTTATGCATTGGTAAAAGCACTATGATGAAAAGTGTGATATGTTTTCAGGTATCTCCTATACTAATAGAGCCACATGCTCACCGGTTTGCCACATGATGTAGGCCTATGGACTGAACAAGAAACCACCAAAAATTTTAACCAGTCATCGTTCTCACAACACTGAGGACCAGTCATTCGAAATGACTTCTCCATGCATTTTATGCATTGGTAAAAGCACTATGATGAAAAGTGTGATATGTTTTCAGGTATCTCCTATACTAATAGAGCCACATGCTCACCGGTTTGCCACATGATGTAGGCCTATGGACTGAACAAGAAACCACCAAAAATTTTAACCAGTCATCGTTCTCACAACACTGAGGACCAGTCATTCGAAATGACTTCTCCATGCATTTTATGCATTGGTAAAAGCACTATGATGAAAAGTGTGATATGTTTTCAGGTATCTCCTATACTAATAGAGCCACATGCTCACCGGTTTGCCACATGATGTAGGCCTATGGACTGAACAAGAAACCACAAAAAATTTTAACCAGTCATCGTTCTCACAACACTGAGGACCAGTCATTCGAAATGACTTCTCCATGCATTTTATGCATTGGTAAAAGCACTATGATGAAAAGTGTGATATGTTTTCAGGTATCTCCTATACTAATAGAGCCACATGCTCACCGGTTTGCCACATGATGTAGGCCTATGGACTGAACAAGAAACCACCAAAAATTTTAACCAGTCATCGTTCTCACAACACTGAGGACCAGTCATTCGAAATGACTTCTCCAGTCATTTTATGCATTGGTAAAAGCACTATGATGAAAAGTGTGATATATTTTCAGGTATCTCCTATACTAATAGAGCCACATGCTCACCGGTTTGCCACATGATGTAGGCCTATGGACTGAACAAGAAACCACCAAAAATTTTAACCAGTCATCATTCTCACAACACTGAGGACCAGTCATTCGAAATGACTTCTCCATGCATTTTATGCATTGATAAAAGCACTATGATGAAAAGTGTGATATGTTTTCAGGTATCTCCTATACTAATAGAGCCACATGCTCACCGGTTTGCCACATGATGTAGGCCTATGGACTGAACAAGAAACCACCAAAAATTTTAACCAGTCATCGTTCTCACAACACTGAGGACCAGTCATTCGAAATGACTTCTCCATGCATTTTATGCATTGGTAAAAGCACTATGATGAAAAGTGTGATATGTTTTCAGGTATCTCCTATACTAATAGAGCCACATGCTCACCGGTTTGCCACATGATGTAGGCCTATGGACTGAACAAGAAACCACCAAAAATTCTAACCAGTCATCGTTCTCACAACACTGAGGACCAGTCATTCGAAATGACTTCTCCATGCATTTTATGCATTGGTAAAAGCACTATGATGAAAAGTGTGATATGTTTTCAGGTATCTCCTATACTAATAGAGCCACATGCTCACCGGTTTGCCACATGATGTAGGCCTATGGACTGAACAAGAAACCACCAAAAATTTTAACCAGTCATCGTTCTCACAACACTGAGGACCAGTCATTCGAAATGACTTCTCCATGCATTTTATGCATTGGTAAAAGCACTATGATGAAAAGTGTGATATGTTTTCAGGTATCTCCTATACTAATAGAGCCACATGCTCACCGGTTTGCCACATGATGTAGGCCTATGGACTGAACAAGAAACCACCAAAAATTTTAACCAGTCATCGTTCTCACAACACTGAGGACCAGTCATTCGAAATGACTTCTCCAGTCATTTTATGCATTGGTAAAAGCACTATGATGAAAAGTGTGATATATTTTCAGGTATCTCCTATACTAATAGAGCCACATGCTCACCGGTTTGCCACATGATGTAGGCCTATGGACTGAACAAGAAACCACCAAAAATTTTAACCAGTCATCATTCTCACAACACTGAGGACCAGTCATTCGAAATGACTTCTCCATGCATTTTATGCATTGATAAAAGCACTATGATGAAAAGTGTGATATGTTTTCAGGTATCTCCTATACTAATAGAGCCACATGCTCACCGGTTTGCCACATGATGTAGGCCTATGGACTGAACAAGAAACCACCAAAAATTTTAACCAGTCATCGTTCTCACAACACTGAGGACCAGTCATTCTAAATGACTTCTCCATGCATTTTATGCATTGGTAAAAGCACTATGATGAAAAGTGTGATATGTTTTCAGGTATCTCCTATACTAATAGAGCCACATGCTCACCGGTTTGCCACATGATGTAGGCCTATGGACTGAACAAGAAACCACCAAAAATTTTAACCAGTCATCGTTCTCACAACATTGAGGACCAGTCATTCGAAATGACTTCTCCATGCATTTTATGCATTGGTAAAAGCACTATGATGAAAAGTGTGATATGTTTTCAGGTATCTCCTATACTAATAGAGCCACATGCTCACCGGTTTGCCACATGATGTAGGCCTATGGACTGAACAAGAAACCACCAAAAATTTTAACCAGTCATCGTTCCCACAACACTGAGGACCAGTCATTCGAAATGACTTCTCCATGCATTTTATGCATTGGTAAAAGCACTATGATGAAAAGTGTGATATGTTTTCAGGTATCTCCTATACTAATAGAGCCACATGCTCACCGGTTTGCCACATGATGTAGGCCTATGGACTGAACAAGAAAGCACCAAAAATTTTAACCAGTCATCGTTCTCACAACACTGAGGACCAGTCATTCGAAATGACTTCTCCATGCATTTTATGCATTGGTAAAAGCACTATGATGAAAAGTGTGATATGTTTTCAGGTATCTCCTGTACTAATAGAGCCACATGCTCACCGGTTTGCCACATGATGTAGGCCTATGGACTGAACAAGAAACCACCAAAAATTTTAACCAGTCATCGTTCTCACAACACTGAGGACCAGTCATTCGAAATGACTTCTCCATGCATTTTATGCATTGGTAAAAGCACTATGATGAAAAGTGTGATATGTTTTCAGGTATCTCCTATACTAATAGAGCCACATGCTCACCGGTTTGCCACATGATGTAGGCCTATGGACTGAACAAGAAACCACCAAAAATTTTAATTAGTAATCGTTCTCACAACATTGAGGACCAGTCATTCGAAATGACTTCTCCATGCATTTTATGCATTGGTAAAAGCACTATGATGAAAAGTGTGATATGTTTTCAGGTATCTCCTATACTAATAGAGCCACATGCTCACCGGTTTGCCACATGATGTAGGCCTATGGACTGAACAAGAAACCACCAAAAATTTTAACCAGTCATCGTTCTCACAACACTGAGGACCAGTCATTCGAAATGACTTCTCCATGCATTTTATGCATTGGTAAAAGCACTATGATGAAAAGTGTGATATGTTTTCAGGTATCTCCTATACTAATAGAGCCACATGCTCACCGGTTTGCCACATGATGTAGGCCTATGGACTGAACAAGAAACCACCAAAAATTTTAACCAGTCATCGTTCTCACAACACTGAGGACCAGTCATTCGAAATGACTTCTCCATGCATTTTATGCATTGGTAAAAGCACTATGATGAAAAGTGTGATATGTTTTCAGGTATCTCCTATACTAATAGAGCCACATGCTCACCGGTTTGCCACATGATGTAGGCCTATGGACTGAACAAGAAACCACCAAAAATTTTAACCAGTCATCGTTCTCACAACACTGAGGACCAGTCATTCGAAATGACTTCTCCATACATTTTATGCATTGGTAAAAGCACTATGATGAAAAGTGTGATATGTTTTCAGGTATCTCCTATACTAATAGAGCCACATGCTCACCGGTTTGCCACATGATGTAGGCCTATGTACTGAACAAGAAACCACCAAAAATTTTAACCAGTCATCGTTCTCACAACACTGAGGACCAGTCATTCGAAATGACTTCTCCATGCATTTTATGCATTGGTAAAAGCACTATGATGAAAAGTGTGATATGTTTTCAGGTATCTCCTATACTAATAGAGCCACATGCTCACCGGTTTGCCACATGATGTAGGCCTATGGACTGAACAAGAAACCACCAAAAATTTTAACCAGTCATCGTTCTCACAACACTGAGGACCAGTCATTCGAAATGACTTCTCCATGCATTTTATGCATTGGTAAAAGCACTATGATGAAAAGTGTGATATGTTTTCAGGTATCTCCTATACTAATAGAGCCACATGCTCACCGGTTTGCCACATGATGTAGGCCTATGGACTGAACAAGAAACCACCAAAAATTTTAACCAGTCATCGTTCTCACAACACTGAGGACCAGTCATTCGAAATGACTTCTCCATGCATTTTATGCATTGGTAAAAGCACTATGATGAAAAGTGTGATATGTTTTCAGGTATCTCCTATACTAATAGAGCCACATGCTCACCGGTTTGCCACATGATGTAGGCCTATGGACTGAACAAGAAACCACCAAAAATTTTAACCAGTCATCGTTCTCACAACACGGAGGACCAGTCATTCGAAATGACTTCTCCAGTCATTTTATGCATTGGTAAAAGCACTATGATGAAAAGTGTGATATATTTTCAGGTATCTCCTATACTAATAGAGCCACATGCTCACCGGTTTGCCACATGATGTAGGCCTATGGACTGAACAAGAAACCACCAAAAATTTTAACCAGTCATCGTTCTCACAACACTGAGGACCAGTCATTCGAAATGACTTCTCCATGCATTTTATGCATTGGTAAAAGCACTATGATGAAAAGTGTGATATGTTTTCAGGTATCTCCTATACTAATAGAGCCACATGCTCACCGGTTTGCCACATGATGTAGGCCTATGGACTGAACAAGAAACCACCAAAAATTTTAACCAGTCATCGTTCTCACAACACTGAGGACCAGTCATTCGAAATGACTTCTCCATGCATTTTATGCATTGGTAAAAGCACTATGATGAAAAGTGTGATATGTTTTCAGGTATCTCCTATACTAATAGAGCCACATGCTCACCGGTTTGCCACATGATGTAGGCCTATGGACTGAACAAGAAACCACCAAAAATTCTAACCAGTCATCGTTCTCACAACACTGAGGACCAGTCATTCGAAATGACTTCTCCATGCATTTTATGCATTGGTAAAAGCACTATGATGAAAAGTGTGATATGTTTTCAGGTATCTCCTATACTAATAGAGCCACATGCTCACCGGTTTGCCACATGATGTAGGCCTATGGACTGAACAAGAAACCACCAAAAATTTTAACCAGTCATCGTTCTCACAACACTGAGGACCAGTCATTCGAAATGACTTCTCCATGCATTTTATGCATTGGTAAAAGCACTATGATGAAAAGTGTGATATGTTTTCAGGTATCTCCTATACTAATAGAGCCACATGCTCACCGGTTTGCCACATGATGTAGGCCTATGTACTGAACAAGAAACCACCAAAAATTTTAACCAGTCATCGTTCTCACAACACTGAGGACCAGTCATTCGAAATGACTTCTCCATGCATTTTATGCATTGGTAAAAGCACTATGATGAAAAGTGTGATATGTTTTCAGGTATCTCCTATACTAATAGAGCCACATGCTCACCGGTTTGCCACATGATGTAGGCCTATGGACTGAACAAGAAACCACCAAAAATTTTAACCAGTCATCGTTCTCACAACACTGAGGACCAGTCATTCGAAATGACTTCTCCATGCATTTTATGCATTGGTAAAAGCACTATGATGAAAAGTGTGATATGTTTTCAGGTATCTCCTATACTAATAGAGCCACATGCTCACCGGTTTGCCACATGATGTAGGCCTATGTACTGAACAAGAAACCACCAAAAATTTTAACCAGTCATCGTTCTCACAACACTGAGGACCAGTCATTCGAAATGACTTCTCCATGCATTTTATGCATTGGTAAAAGCACTATGATGAAAAGTGTGATATGTTTTCAGGTATCTCCTATACTAATAGAGCCACATGCTCACCGGTTTGCCACATGATGGATGTAGGCCTATGGACTGAACAAGAAACCACCAAAAATTTTAACCAGTCATCGTTCTCACAACACTGAGGACCAGTCATTCGAAATGACTTCTCCAGTCATTTTATGCATTGGTAAAAGCACTATGATGAAAAGTGTGATATATTTTCAGGTATCTCCTATACTAATAGAGCCACATGCTCACCGGTTTGCCACATGATGTAGGCCTATGGACTGAACAAGAAACCACCAAAAATTTTAACCAGTCATCATTCTCACAACACTGAGGACCAGTCATTCGAAATGACTTCTCCATGCATTTTATGCATTGATAAAAGCACTATGATGAAAAGTGTGATATGTTTTCAGGTATCTCCTATACTAATAGAGCCACATGCTCACCGGTTTGCCACATGATGTAGGCCTATGGACTGAACAAGAAACCACCAAAAATTTTAACCAGTCATCGTTCTCACAACACTGAGGACCAGTCATTCGAAATGACTTCTCCATGCATTTTATGCATTGGTAAAAGCACTATGATGAAAAGTGTGATATGTTTTCAGGTATCTCCTATACTAATAGAGCCACATGCTCACCGGTTTGCCACATGATGTAGGCCTATGGACTGAACAAGAAACCACCAAAAATTCTAACCAGTCATCGTTCTCACAACACTGAGGACCAGTCATTCGAAATGACTTCTCCATGCATTTTATGCATTGGTAAAAGCACTATGATGAAAAGTGTGATATGTTTTCAGGTATCTCCTATACTAATAGAGCCACATGCTCACCGGTTTGCCACATGATGTAGGCCTATGGACTGAACAAGAAACCACCAAAAATTTTAACCAGTCATCGTTCTCACAACACTGAGGACCAGTCATTCGAAATGACTTCTCCATGCATTTTATGCATTGGTAAAAGCACTATGATGAAAAGTGTGATATGTTTTCAGGTATCTCCTATACTAATAGAGCCACATGCTCACCGGTTTGCCACATGATGTAGGCCTATGGACTGAACAAGAAACCACCAAAAATTTTAACCAGTCATCGTTCTCACAACACTGAGGACCAGTCATTCGAAATGACTTCTCCAGTCATTTTATGCATTGGTAAAAGCACTATGATGAAAAGTGTGATATATTTTCAGGTATCTCCTATACTAATAGAGCCACATGCTCACCGGTTTGCCACATGATGTAGGCCTATGGACTGAACAAGAAACCACCAAAAATTTTAACCAGTCATCATTCTCACAACACTGAGGACCAGTCATTCGAAATGACTTCTCCATGCATTTTATGCATTGATAAAAGCACTATGATGAAAAGTGTGATATGTTTTCAGGTATCTCCTATACTAATAGAGCCACATGCTCACCGGTTTGCCACATGATGTAGGCCTATGGACTGAACAAGAAACCACCAAAAATTTTAACCAGTCATCGTTCTCACAACACTGAGGACCAGTCATTCGAAATGACTTCTCCATGCATTTTATGCATTGGTAAAAGCACTATGATGAAAAGTGTGATATGTTTTCAGGTATCTCCTATACTAATAGAGCCACATGCTCACCGGTTTGCCACATGATGTAGGCCTATGGACTGAACAAGAAACCACCAAAAATTTTAACCAGTCATCGTTCTCACAACACTGAGGACCAGTCATTCGAAATGACTTCTCCATGCATTTTATGCATTGGTAAAAGCACTATGATGAAAAGTGTGATATGTTTTCAGGTATCTCCTATACTAATAGAGCCACATGCTCACCGGTTTGCCACACGATGTAGGCCTATGGACTGAACAAGAAACCACCAAAAATTTTAACCAGTCATCGTTCTCACAACACTGAGGACCAGTCATTCGAAATGACTTCTCCATGCATTTTATGCATTGGTAAAAGCACTATGATGAAAAGTGTGATATGTTTTCAGGTATCTCCTATACTAATAGAGCCACATGCTCACCGGTTTGCCACATGATGTAGGCCTATGGACTGAACAAGAAACCACCAAAAATTTTAACCAGTCATCGTTCTCACAACACTGAGGACCAGTCATTCGAAATGACTTCTCCATGCATTTTATGCATTGGTAAAAGCACTATGATGAAAAGTGTGATATGTTTTCAGGTATCTCCTATACTAATAGAGCCACATGCTCACCGGTTTGCCACATGATGTAGGCCTATGTACTGAACAAGAAACCACCAAAAATTTTAACCAGTCATCGTTCTCACAACACTGAGGACCAGTCATTCGAAATGACTTCTCCATGCATTTTATGCATTGGTAAAAGCACTATGATGAAAAGTGTGATATGTTTTCAGGTATCTCCTATACTAATAGAGCCACATGCTCACCGGTTTGCCACATGATGTAGGCCTATGGACTGAACAAGAAACCACCAAAAATTTTAACCAGTCATCGTTCTCACAACACTGAGGACCAGTCATTCGAAATGACTTCTCCATGCATTTTATGCATTGGTAAAAGGACTATGATGAAAAGTGTGATATGTTTTCAGGTATCTCCTATACTAATAGAGCCACATGCTCACCGGTTTGCCACATGATGTAGGCCTATGGACTGAACAAGAAACCACCAAAAATTTTAACCAGTCATCGTTCTCACAACACTGAGGACCAGTCATTCGAAATGACTTCTCCATGCATTTTATGCATTGGTAAAAGCACTATGATGAAAAGTGTGATATGTTTTCAGGTATCTCCTATACTAATAGAGCCACATGCTCACCGGTTTGCCACATGATGTAGGCCTATGGACTGAACAAGAAACCACCAAAAATTCTAACCAGTCATCGTTCTCACAACACTGAGGACCAGTCATTCGAAATGACTTCTCCATGCATTTTATGCATTGGTAAAAGCACTATGATGAAAAGTGTGATATGTTTTCAGGTATCTCCTATACTAATAGAGCCACATGCTCACCGGTTTGCCACATGATGTAGGCCTATGGACTGAACAAGAAACCACCAAAAATTCTAACCAGTCATCGTTCTCACAACACTGAGGACCAGTCATTCGAAATGACTTCTCCATGCATTTTATGCATTGGTAAAAGCACTATGATGAAAAGTGTGATATGTTTTCAGGTATCTCCTATACTAATAGAGCCACATGCTCACCGGTTTGCCACATGATGTAGGCCTATGGACTGAACAAGAAACCACCAAAAATTTTAACCAGTCATCGTTCTCACAACACTGAGGACCAGTCATTTGAAATGACTTCTCCATGCATTTTATGCATTGGTAAAAGCACTATGATGAAAAGTGTGATATGTTTTCAGGTATCTCCTATACTAATAGAGCCACATGCTCACCGGTTTGCCACATGATGTAGGCCTATGGACTGAACAAGAAACCACCAAAAATTTTAACCAGTCATCGTTCTCACAACACTGAGGACCAGTCATTCGAAATGACTTCTCCAGTCATTTTATGCATTGGTAAAAGCACTATGATGAAAAGTGTGATATATTTTCAGGTATCTCCTATACTAATAGAGCCACATGCTCACCGGTTTGCCACATGATGTAGGCCTATGGACTGAACAAGAAACCACAAAAAATTTTAACCAGTCATCGTTCTCACAACACTGAGGACCAGTCATTCGAAATGACTTCTCCATGCATTTTATGCATTGATAAAAGCACTATGATGAAAAGTGTGATATGTTTTCAGGTATCTCCTATACTAATAGAGCCACATGCTCACCGGTTTGCCACATGATGTAGGCCTATGGACTGAACAAGAAACCACCAAAAATTTTAACCAGTCATCGTTCTCACAACACTGAGGACCAGTCATTCGAAATGACTTCTCCATGCATTTTATGCATTGGTAAAAGCACTATGATGAAAAGTGTGATATGTTTTCAGGTATCTCCTATACTAATAGAGCCACATGCTCACCGGTTTGCCACATGATGTAGGCTAATGGACTGAACAAGAAACCACCAAAAATTTTAACCAGTCATCGTTCTCACAACACTGAGGACCAGTCATTCGAAATGACTTCTCCATGCATTTTATGCATTGGTAAAAGCACTATGATGAAAAGTGTGATATGTTTTCAGGTATCTCCTATACTAATAGAGCCACATGCTCACCGGTTTGCCACATGATGTAGGCCTATGGACTGAACAAGAAACCACCAAAAATTTTAACCAGTCATCGTTCTCACAACACTGAGGACCAGTCATTCGAAATGACTTCTCCATGCATTTTATGCATTGGTAAAAGCACTATGATGAAAAGTGTGATATGTTTTCAGGTATCTCCTATACTAATAGAGCCACATGCTCACCGGTTTGCCACATGATGTAGGCCTATGGACTGAACAAGAAACCACCAAAAATTTTAACCAGTCATCGTTCTCACAACACTGAGGACCAGTCATTCGAAATGACTTCTCCATGCATTTTATGCATTGGTAAAAGCACTATGATGAAAAGTATGATATGTTTTTTGGTATCTCCTATTCTAATAGAGCCACATGCTCACCGGTTTGCCACATGATGTAGGCCTATGGACTGAACAAGAAACCACCAAAAATTTTAACCAGTCATCGTTCTCACAACTCTGAGGACCAGTCATTCGAAATGACTTCTCCATGCATTTTATGCATTGGTAAAAGCACTATGATGAAAAGTGTGATATGTTTTCAGGTATCTCCTATACTAATAGAGCCACATGCTCACCGGTTTGCCACATGATGTAGGCCTATGGACTGAACAAGAAACCACCAAAAATTTTAACCAGTCATCGTTCTCACAACACTGAGGACCAGTCATTCGAAATGACTTCTCCATGCATTTTATGCATTGGTAAAAGCACTATGATGAAAAGTGTGATATGTTTTCAGGTATCTCCTATACTAATAGAGCCACATGCTCACCGGTTTGCCACATGATGTAGGCCTATGGACTGAACAAGAAACCACCAAAAATTTTAACCAGTCATCGTTCTCACAACACTGAGGACCAGTCATTCGAAATGACTTCTCCATGCATTTTATGCATTGGTAAAAGCACTATGATGAAAAGTGTGATATGTTTTCAGGTATCTCCTATACTAATAGAGCCACATGCTCACCGGTTTGCCACATGATGTAGGCCTATGGACTGAACAAGAAACCACCAAAAATTTTAACCAGTCATCGTTCTCACAACACTGAGGACCAGTCATTCGAAATGACTTCTCCATGCATTTTATGCATTGGTAAAAGCACTATGATGAAAAGTGTGATATGTTTTCAGGTATCTCCTATACTAATAGAGCCACATGCTCACCGGTTTGCCACATGATGTAGGCCTATGTACTGAACAAGAAACCACCAAAAATTTTAACCAGTCATCGTTCTCACAACACTGAGGACCAGTCATTCGAAATGACTTCTCCATGCATTTTATGCATTGGTAAAAGCACTATGATGAAAAGTGTGATATGTTTTCAGGTATCTCCTATACTAATAGAGCCACATGCTCACCGGTTTGCCACATGATGTAGGCCTATGGACTGAACAAGAAACCACCAAAAATTTTAACCAGTCATCGTTCTCACAACACTGAGGACCAGTCATTCGAAATGACTTCTCCATGCATTTTATGCATTGGTAAAAGCACTATGATGAAAAGTGTGATATGTTTTCAGGTATCTCCTATACTAATAGAGCCACATGCTCACCGGTTTGCCACATGATGTAGGCCTATGGACTGAACAAGAAACCACCAAAAATTTTAACCAGTCATCGTTCTCACAACACTGAGGACCAGTCATTCGAAATGACTTCTCCATGCATTTTATGCATTGGTAAAAGCACTATGATGAAAAGTGTGATATGTTTTCAGGTATCTCCTATACTAATAGAGCCACATGCTCACCGGTTTGCCACATGATGTAGGCCTATGGACTGAACAAGAAACCACCAAAAATTTTAACCAGTCATCGTTCTCACAACACTGAGGACCAGTCATTCGAAATGACTTCTCCATGCATTTTATGCATTGGTAAAAGCACTATGATGAAAAGTGTGATATGTTTTCAGGTATCTCCTATACTAATAGAGCCACATGCTCACCGGTTTGCCACATGATGTAGGCCTATGGACTGAACAAGAAACCACCAAAAATTCTAACCAGTCATCGTTCTCACAACACTGAGGACCAGTCATTCGAAATGACTTCTCCATGCATTTTATGCATTGGTAAAAGCACTATGATGAAAAGTGTGATATGTTTTCAGGTATCTCCTATACTAATAGAGCCACATGCTCACCGGTTTGCCACATGATGTAGGCCTATGGACTGAACAAGAAACCACCAAAAATTTTAACCAGTCATCGTTCTCACAACACTGAGGACCAGTCATTCGAAATGACTTCTCCATGCATTTTATGCATTGGTAAAAGCACTATGATGAAAAGTGTGATATGTTTTCAGGTATCTCCTATACTAATAGAGCCACATGCTCACCGGTTTGCCACATGATGTAGGCCTATGGACTGAACAAGAAACCACCAAAAATTTTAACCAGTCATCGTTCTCACAACACTGAGGACCAGTCATTCGAAATGACTTCTCCAGTCATTTTATGCATTGGTAAAAGCACTATGATGAAAAGTGTGATATATTTTCAGGTATCTCCTATACTAATAGAGCCACATGCTCACCGGTTTGCCACATGATGTAGGCCTATGGACTGAACAAGAAACCACCAAAAATTTTAACCAGTCATCGTTCTCACAACACTGAGGACCAGTCATTCGAAATGACTTCTCCATGCATTTTATGCATTGATAAAAGCACTATGATGAAAAGTGTGATATGTTTTCAGGTATCTCCTATACTAATAGAGCCACATGCTCACCGGTTTGCCACATGATGTAGGCCTATGGACTGAACAAGAAACCACCAAAAATTTTAACCAGTCATCGTTCTCACAACACTGAGGACCAGTCATTCGAAATGACTTCTCCATGCATTTTATGCATTGGTAAAAGCACTATGATGAAAAGTGTGATATGTTTTCAGGTATCTCCTATACTAATAGAGCCACATGCTCACCGGTTTGCCACATGATGTAGTCTAATGGACTGAACAAGAAACCACCAAAAATTTTAACCAGTCATCGTTCTCACAACACTGAGGACCAGTCATTCGAAATGACTTCTCCATGCATTTTATGCATTGGTAAAAGCACTATGATGAAAAGTGTGATATGTTTTCAGGTATCTCCTATACTAATAGAGCCACATGCTCACCGGTTTGCCACATGATGTAGGCCTATGGACTGAACAAGAAACCACCAAAAATTTTAACCAGTCATCGTTCTCCCAACACTGAGGACCAGTCATTCGAAATGACTTCTCCATGCATTTTATGCATTGGTAAAAGCACTATGATGAAAAGTGTGATATGTTTTCAGGTATCTCCTATACTAATAGAGCCACATGCTCACCGGTTTGCCACATGATGTAGGCCTATGGACTGAACAAGAAACCACCAAAAATGTTAACCAGTCATCGTTCTCACAACACTGAGGACCAGTCATTCGAAATGACTTCTCCATGCATTTTATGCATTGGTAAAAGCACTATGATGAAAAGTATGATATGTTTTTAGGTATCTTCTATACTAATAGAGCCACATGCTCACCGGTTTGCCACATGATGTAGGCCTATGGACTGAACAAGAAACCACCAAAAATTTTAACCAGTCATCGTTCTCACAACTCTGAGGACCAGTCAATCGAAATGACTTCTCCATGCATTTTATGCATTGGTAAAAGCACTATGATGAAAAGTGTGATATGTTTTCAGGTATCTCCTATACTAATAGAGCCACATGCTCACCGGTTTGCCACATGATGTAGGCCTATGGACTGAACAAGAAACCACCAAAAATTTTAACCAGTCATCGTTCTCACAACACTGAGGACCAGTCACACTGAGGACCAGTCGTTCGAAATGACTTCTCCATGCATTTTATGCATTGTAAAAGCACTATGATGAAAAAGTGTGATATGTTTTCAGGTATTCCTATACTAATAGAGCACATGCTCACCGGTTTGCACATGATGTAGGCCCTATGAACTGAACAGAACCCCCAAAATTTTAACCAGTCATCGTTCTCACAACACTGAGGACCAGTCTTCGAAATGACTTCTCCATGCATTTTATGCATTGGTAAAAGCACTATGATGAAAAGTGTGATATGTTTTCAGGTATCTCCTATACTAATAGAGCCACATGCTCACCGGTTTGCCACATGATGTAGGCCTATGGACTGAACAAGAAACCCCCAAAAATTTTAACCAGTCATCGTTCTCACAACACTGAGGACCAGTCATTCGAAATGACTTCTCCATGCATTTTATGCATTGGTAAAAGCACTATGATGAAAAGTGTGATATGTTTTCAGGTATCTCCTATACTAATAGAGCCACATGCTCACCGGTTTGCCACATGATGTAGGCCTATGGACTGAACAAGAAACCACCAAAAATTTTAACCAGTCATCGTTCTCACAACACTGAGGACCAGTCATTCGAAATGACTTCTCCATGCATTTTATGCATTGGTAAAAGCACTATGATGAAAAGTGTGATATGTTTTCAGGTATCTCCTATACTAATAGAGCCACATGCTCACCGGTTTGCCACATGATGTAGGCCTATGGACTGAACAAGAAACCACCAAAAATTTTAACCAGTCATCGTTCTCACAACACTGAGGACCAGTCATTCGAAATGACTTCTCCATGCATTTTATGCATTGGTAAAAGCACTATGATGAAAAGTGTGATATGTTTTCAGGTATCTCCTATACTAATAGAGCCACATGCTCACCGGTTTGCCACATGATGTAGGCCTATAGACTGAACAAGAAACCACCAAAAATTTTAACCAGTCATCGTTCTCACAACACTGAGGACCAGTCATTCGAAATGACTTCTCCATGCATTTTATGCATTGGTAAAAGCACTATGATGAAAAGTGTGATATGTTTTCAGGTATCTCCTATACTAATAGAGCCACATGCTCACCGGTTTGCCACATGATGTAGGCCTATGGACTGAACAAGAAACCACCAAAAATTTTAACCAGTCATCGTTCTCACAACACTGAGGACCAGTCATTCGAAATGACTTCTCCATGCATTTTATGCATTGGTAAAAGCACTATGATGAAAAGTGTGATAAGTTTTCAGGTATCTCCTATACTAATAGAGCCACATGCTCACCGGTTTGCCACATGATGTAGGCCTATGGACTGAACAAGAAACCACCAAAAATTTTAACCAGTCATCGTTCTCACAACACTGAGGACCAGTCATTCGAAATGACTTCTCATGCATTTTATGCATTGGTAAAAGCACTATGATGAAAAGTGTGATATGTTTTCAGGTATCTCCTATACTAATAGAGCCACATGCTCACCGGTTTGCCACATGTTGTAGGCCTATGGACTGAACAAGAAACCACCAAAATTTTAACCAGTCATCGTTCTCACAACACTGAGGACCAGTCATTCGAAATGACTTCTCCATGCATTTTATGCATTGTAAAAGCACTATGATTGAAAAGTGTGATATGTTTTCAGGTATCTCCTATACTAATAGAGCCACATGCTCACCGGTTTGCCACATGATGTAGGCCTATGGACTGAACAAGAAACCACCAAAAATTTTAACCAGTCATCGTTCTCACAACACTGAGGACCAGTCATTCGAAATGACTTCTCCATGCATTTTATGCATTGGTGAAAGCACTATGATGAAAAGTGTGATATGTTTTCAGGTATCTCCTATACTAATAGAGCCACATTGCTCACGGTTTGCCACATGATGTAGGCCTATGGACTGAACAAGAAACCACCAAAATTTTAACCAGTCATCGTTCTCACAACACTGAGGACCAGTCATTCGAAATGACTTCTCCATGCATTTTATGCATTGGTAAAAGCACTATGATGAAAAGTGTGATATGTTTTCAGGTATCTCCTATACAAATAGAGCCACATGCTCACCGGTTTGCCACATGATGTAGGCCTATGGACTGAACAAGAAACCACCAAAAATTTTAACCAGTCATCGTTCTCACAACACTGAGGACCAGTCATTCGAAATGACTTCTCCATGCATTTTATGCATTGGTAAAAGCACTATGATGAAAAGTGTGATATGTTTTCATGTATCTCCTATACTAATAGAGCCACATGCTCACCGGTTTGCCACATGATGTAGGCCTATGGACTGAACAAGAAACCACCAAAAATTTTAACCAGTCATCGTTCTCACAACACTGAGGACCAGTCGTTCGAAATGACTTCTCCATGCATTTTATGCATTGGTAAAAGCACTATGATGAAAAGTGTGATATGTTTTCAGGTATCTCCTATACTAATAGAGCCACATGCTCACCGGTTTGCCACATGATGTAGGCCTATGGACTGAACAAGAAACCACCAAAATTTTAACCAGTCATCGTTCTCACAACACTGAGGACCAGTCATTCGAAATGACTTCTCCATGCATTTTATGCATTGGTAAAAGCACTATGATGAAAAGTGTGATATGTTTTCAGGTATCTCCTATACAAATAGAGCCACATGCTCACCGGTTTGCCACATGATGTAGGCCTATGGACTGAACAAGAAACCACCAAAATTTTAACCAGTCATCGTTCTCACAACACTGAGGACCAGTCATTCGAAATGACTTCTCCATGCATTTTATGCATTGGTAAAAGCACTATGATGAAAAGTGTGATATGTTTTCATGTATCTCCTATACTAATAGAGCCACATGCTCACCGGTTTGCCACATGATGTAGGCCTATGGACTGAACAAGAAACCACCAAAAATTTTAACCAGTCATCGTTCTCACAACACTGAGGACCAGTCGTTCGAAATGACTTCTCCATGCATTTTATGCATTGGTAAAAGCACTATGATGAAAAGTGTGATATGTTTTCAGGTATCTCCTATACTAATAGAGCCACATGCTCACCGGTTTGCCACATGATGTAGGCCTATGGACTGAACAAGAAACCACCAAAAATTTTAACCAGTCATCGTTCTCACAACACTGAGGACCAGTCATTCGAAATGACTTCTCCATGCATTTTATGCATTGGTAAAAGCACTATGATGAAAAGTGTGATATGTTTTCAGGTATCTCTATACTAATAGAGCCACATGCTCACCGGTTTGCCACATGATGTAGGCCTATGGACTGAACAAGAAACAACCAAAAATTTTAACCAGTCATCGTTCTCACAACACTGAGGACCAGTCATTCGAAATGACTTCTCCATGCATTTTATGCATTGGTAAAAGCACTATGATGAAAAGTGTGATATGTTTTCAGGTATCTCCTATACTAATAGAGCCACATGCTCACCGGTTTGCCACATGATGTAGGCCTATGGACTGAACAAGAAACCACCAAAAATTTTAACCAGTCATCGTTCTCACAACACTGAGGACCAGTCGTTCGAAATGACTTCTCCATGCATTTTATGCATTGGTAAAAGCACTATGATGAAAAGTGTGATATGTTTTCAGGTATCTCCTATACTAATAGAGCCACATGCTCACCGGTTTGCCACATGATGTAGGCCTATGGACTGAACAAGAAACCCCCAAAAATTTTAACCAGTCATCGTTCTCACAACACTGAGGACCAGTCATTCGAAATGACTTCTCCATGCATTTTATGCATTGGTAAAAGCACTATGATGAAAAGTGTGATATGTTTTCAGGTATCTCCTATACTAATAGAGCCACATGCTCACCGGTTTGCCACATGATGTAGGCCTATGGACTGAACAAGAAACCACCAAAAATTTTAACCAGTCATCGTTCTCACAACACTGAGGACCAGTCATTCGAAATGACTTCTCCATGCATTTTATGCATTGGTAAAAGCACTATGATGAAAAGTGTGATATGTTTTCAGGTATCTCCTATACTAATAGAGCACCATGCTCACCGGTTTGCCACATGATGTAGGCCTATGGAGCTGAACAAGAAACCACCAAAATTTTAACCAGTCATCGTTCTCACAACACTGAGGACCAGTCATTCGAAATGACTTCTCCATGCATTTTATGCATTGGTAAAAGCACTATGATGAAAAGTGTGATATGTTTTCAGGTATCTCCTATACTAATAGAGCCACATGCTCACCGGTTTGCCACATGATGTAGGCCTATGGACTGAACAAGAAACCACCAAAAATTTTAACCAGTCATCGTTCTCACAACACTGAGGACCAGTCATTCGAAATGACTTCTCCATGCATTTTATGCATTGGTAAAAGCACTATGATGAAAAGTGTGATAAGTTTTCAGGTATCTCCTATACTAATTGAGCCACATGCTCACCGGTTTGCCACATGATGTAGGCCTATAGACTGAACAAGAAACCACCAAAAATTTTAACCAGTCATCGTTCTCACAACACTGAGGACCAGTCATTCGAAATGACTTCTCCATGCATTTTATGCATTGGTAAAAGCACTATGATGAAAAGTGTGATATGTTTCAGGTATCTCCTATACTAATAGAGCCACATGCTCACCGGTTTGCCACATGATGTAGGCCTATGGACTGAACAAGAAACCACCAAAAATTTTAACCAGTCATTGTTCTCACAACACTGAGGACCAGTCATTCGAAATGACTTCTCCATGCATTTTATGCATTGGTAAAAGCACTATGATGAAAAGTGTGATAAGTTTTCAGGTATCTCCTATACTAATAGAGCCACATGCTCACCGGTTTGCCACATGATGTAGGCCTATGGACTGAACAAGAAACCACCAAAAATTTTAACCAGTCATCGTTCTCACAACACTGAGGACCAGTCATTCGAAATGACTTCTCATGCATTTTATGCATTGGTAAAAGCACTATGATGAAAAGTGTGATATGTTTTCAGGTATCTCCTATACTAATAGAGCCACATGCTCACCGGTTTGCCACATGATGTAGGCCTATGGACTGAACAAGAAACCACCAAAAATTTTAACCAGTCATCGTTCTCACAACACTGAGGACCAGTCATTCGAAATGACTTCTCCATGCATTTTATGCATTGGTAAAAGCACTATGATGAAAAGTGTGATATGTTTTCAGGTATCTCCTATACTAATAGAGCCACATGCTCACCGGTTTGCCACATGATGTAGGCCTATGGACTGAACAAGAAACCACCAAAAATTTTAACCAGTCATCGTTCTCACAACACTGAGGACCAGTCATTCGAAATGACTTCTCCATGCATTTTATGCATTGGTAAAAGCACTATGATGAAAAGTGTGATATGTTTTCAGGTATCTCCTATACTAATAGAGCCACATGCTCACCGGTTTGCCACATGATGTAGGCCTATGGACTGAACAAGAAACCACCAAAAATTTTAACCAGTCATCGTTCTCACAACACTGAGGACCAGTCATTCGAAATGACTTCTCCATGCATTTTATGCATTGGTAAAAGCACTATGATGAAAAGTGTGATATGTTTTCAGGTATCTCCTATACTAATAGAGCCACATGCTCACCGGTTTGCCACATGATGTAGGCCTATGGACTGAACAAGAAACCACCAAAAATTTTAACCAGTCATCGTTCTCACAACACTGAGGACCAGTCATTCGAAATGACTTCTCCATGCATTTTATGCATTGGTAAAAGCACTATGATGAAAAGTGTGATATGTTTTCAGGTATCTCCTATACTAATAGAGCCACATGCTCACCGGTTTGCCACATGATGTAGGCCTATGGACTGAACAAGAAACCACCAAAAATTTTAACCAGTCATCGTTCTCACAACACTGAGGACCAGTCATTCGAAATGACTTCTCCATGCATTTTATGCATTGGTAAAAGCACTATGATGAAAAGTGTGATATGTTTTCAGGTATCTCCTATACAAATAGAGCCACATGCTCACCGGTTTGCCACATGATGTAGGCCTATGGACTGAACAAGAAACCACCAAAAATTTTAACCAGTCATCGTTCTCACAACACTGAGGACCAGTCATTCGAAATGACTTCTCCATGCATTTTATGCATTGGTAAAAGCACTATGATGAAAAGTGTGATATGTTTTCAGGTATCTCCTATACTAATAGAGCCACATGCTCACCGGTTTGCCACATGATGTAGGCCTATGGACTGAACAAGAAACCACCAAAAATTTTAACCAGTCATCGTTCTCACAACACTGAGGACCAGTCATTCGAAATGACTTCTCCATGCATTTTATGCATTGGTTAAAAGCACTATGATGAAAAGTGTGATATGTTTTCAGGTATCTCCTATACTAATAGAGCCACATGCTCACCGGTTTGCCACATGATGTAGGCCTATGGACTGAACAAGAAACCACCAAAAATTTTAACCAGTCATCGTTCTCACAACACTGAGGACCAGTCATTCGAAATGACTTCTCATGCATTTTATGCATTGGTAAAAGCACTATGATGAAAAGTGTGATATGTTTTCAGGTATCTCCTATACTAATAGAGCCACATGCTCACCGGTTGCCACATGATGTAGGCCTATGGACTGAACAAGAACCACCAAAAATTTTAACCAGTCATCGTTCTCACAACACTGAGGACCAGTCATTCGAAATGACTTCTCCATGCATTTTATGCATTGGTAAAAGCACTATGATGAAAAGTGTGATATGTTTTCAGGTATCTCCTATACTAATAGAGCCACATGCTCACCGGTTTGCCACATGATGTAGGCCTATGGACTGAACAAGAAACCACCAAAATTTTAACCAGTCATCGTTCTCACAACACTGAGGACCAGTCATTCGAAATGACTTCTCCATGCATTTTATGCATTGGTAAAAGCACTATGATGAAAAGTGTGATATGTTTTCAGGTATCTCCTATACTAATAGAGCCACATGCTCACCGGTTTGCCACATGATGTAGGCCTATGGACTGAACAAGAAACCACCAAAAATTTTAACCAGTCATCGTTCTCACAACACTGAGGACCAGTCATTCGAAATGACTTCTCCATGCATTTTATGCATTGGTAAAAGCACTATGATGAAAAGTGTGATATGTTTTCAGGTATCTCCTATACTAATAGAGCCACATGCTCACCGGTTTGCCACATGATGTAGGCCTATGGAGCTGAACAAGAAACCACCAAAATTTTAACCAGTCATCGTTCTCACAACACTGAGGACCAGTCATTCGAAATGACTTCTCCATGCATTTTATGCATTGGTAAAAGCACTATGATGAAAAGTGTGATATGTTTTCATGTATCTCCTATACTAATAGAGCCACATGCTCACCGGTTTGCCACATGATGTAGGCCTATGGACTGAACAAGAAACCACCAAAAATTTTAACCAGTCATCGTTCTCACAACACTGAGGACCAGTCGTTCGAAATGACTTCTCCATGCATTTTATGCATTGGTAAAAGCACTATGATGAAAAGTGTGATATGTTTTCAGGTATCTCCTATACTAATAGAGCCACATGCTCACCGGTTTGCCACATGATGTAGGCCTATGGACTGAACAAGAAACACCAAAATTTTAACCAGTCATCGTTCTCACAACACTGAGGACCAGTCATTCGAAATGACTTCTCCATGCATTTTATGCATTGGTAAAAGCACTATGATGAAAAGTGTGATATGTTTTCAGGTATCTCCTATACTAATAGAGCCACATGCTCACCGGTTTGCCACATGATGTAGGCCTATGGACTGAACAAGAAACCACCAAAAATTTTAACCAGTCATCGTTCTCACAACACTGAGGACCAGTCATTCGAAATGACTTCTCCATGCATTTTATGCATTGGTAAAAGCACTATGATGAAAAGTGTGATATGTTTTCAGGTATCTCCTATACTAATAGAGCCACATGCTCACCGGTTTGCCACATGATGTAGGCCTATGGACTGAACAAGAAACCACCAAAAATTTTAACCAGTCATCGTTCTCACAACACTGAGGACCAGTCATTCGAAATGACTTCTCCATGCATTTTATGCATTGGTAAAAGCACTATGATGAAAAGTGTGATATGTTTTCAGGTATCTCCTATACTAATAGAGCCACATGCTCACCGGTTTGCCACATGATGTAGGCCTATGGACTGAACAAGAAACCACCAAAAATTTTAACCAGTCATCGTTCTCACAACACTGAGGACCAGTCATTCGAAATGACTTCTCCATGCATTTTATGCATTGGTAAAAGCACTATGATGAAAAGTGTGTATATGTTTTAGGTATCTCCTATACTAATAGAGCCACATGCTCACCGGTTTGCCACATGATGTAGGCCTATGGACTGAACAAGAAACCACCAAAAATTTTAACCAGTCATCGTTCTCACAACACTGAGGACCAGTCATTCGAAATGACTTCTCCATGCATTTTATGCATTGGTAAAAGCACTATGATGAAAAGTGTGATATGTTTTCAGGTATCTCCTATACTAATAGAGCCACATGCTCACCGGTTTGCCACATGATGTAGGCCTATGGACTGAACAAGAAACCACCAAAAATTTTAACCAGTCATCGTTCTCACAACACTGAGGACCAGTCATTCGAAATGACTTCTCCATGCATTTTATGCATTGGTAAAAGCACTATGATGAAAAGTGTGATATGTTTTCAGGTATCTCCTATACTAATAGAGCCACATGCTCACCGGTTTGCCACATGATGTAGGCCTATGGACTGAACAAGAAACCACCAAAAATTTTAACCAGTCATCGTTCTCACAACACTGAGGACCAGTCATTCGAAATGACTTCTCCATGCATTTTATGCATTGGTAAAAGCACTATGATGAAAAGTGTGATATGTTTTCAGGTATCTCCTATACTAATAGAGCCACATGCTCACCGGTTTGCCACATGATGTAGGCCTATGGACTGAACAGAAACCACCAAAAATTTTAACCAGTCATCGTTCTCACAACACTGAGGACCAGTCATTCGAAATGACTTCTCCATGCATTTTATGCATTGGTAAAAGCACTATGATGAAAAGTGTGATATGTTTTCAGGTATCTCCTATACTAATAGAGCCACATGCTCACCGGTTTGCCACATGATGTAGGCCTATGGACTGAACAAGAAACACCAAAAATTTTAACCAGTCATCGTTCTCACAACACTGAGGACCAGTCATTCGAAATGACTTCTCCATGCATTTTATGCATTGGTAAAAGCACTATGATGAAAAGTGTGATATGTTTTCAGGTATCTCCTATACTAATAGAGCCACATGCTCACCGGTTTGCCACATGATGTAGGCCTATGGACTGAACAAGAAACCACCAAAAATTTTAACCAGTCATCGTTCTCACAACACTGAGGACCAGTCATTCGAAATGACTTCTCCATGCATTTTATGCATTGGTAAAAGCACTATGATGAAAAGTGTGATATGTTTTCAGGTATCTCCTATACTAATAGAGCCACATGCTCACCGGTTTGCCACATGATGTAGGCCTATGGACTGAACAAGAAACCACCAAAAATTTTAACCAGTCATCGTTCTCACAACACTGAGGACCAGTCATTCGAAATGACTTCTCCATGCATTTTATGCATTGGTAAAAGCACTATGATGAAAAGTGTGATATGTTTTCAGGTATCTCCTATACTAATAGAGCCACATGCTCACCGGTTTGCCACATGATGTAGGCCTATGGACTGAACAAGAAACCACCAAAAATTTTAACCAGTCATCGTTCTCACAACACTGAGGACCAGTCATTCGAAATGACTTCTCCATGCATTTTATGCATTGGTAAAAGCACTATGATGAAAAGTGTGATATGTTTTCAGGTATCTCCTATACTAATAGAGCCACATGCTCACCGGTTTGCCACATGATGTAGGCCTATGGACCTGAACAAGAAACCACCAAAAATTTTAACCAGTCATCGTTCTCACAACACTGAGGACCAGTCATTCGAAATGACTTCTCATGCATTTTATGCATTGGTAAAAGCACTATGATGAAAAGTGTGATATGTTTTCAGGTATCTCCTATACTAATAGAGCCACATGCTCACCGGTTTGCCACATGATGTAGGCCTATGGACTGAACAAGAAACCACCAAAAATTTTAACCAGTCATCGTTCTCACAACACTGAGGACCAGTCATTCGAAATGACTTCTCCATGCATTTTATGCATTGGTAAAAGCACTATGATGAAAAGTGTGATATGTTTTCAGGTATCTCCTATACTAATAGAGCCACATGCTCACCGGTTTGCCACATGATGTAGGCCTATGGACTGAACAAGAAACCACCAAAAATTTTAACCAGTCATCGTTCTCACAACACTGAGGACCAGTCATTCGAAATGACTTCTCCATGCATTTTATGCATTGGTAAAAGCACTATGATGAAAAGTGTGATATGTTTTCAGGTATCTCCTATACTAATAGAGCCACATGCTCACCGGTTTGCCACATGATGTAGGCCTATGGACTGAACAAGAAACCACCAAAAATTTTAACCAGTCATCGTTCTCACAACACTGAGGACCAGTCATTCGAAATGACTTCTCCATGCATTTTATGCATTGGTAAAAGCACTATGATGAAAAGTGTGATATGTTTTCAGGTATCTCCTATACTAATAGAGCCACATGCTCACCGGTTTGCCACATGATGTAGGCCTATGGACTGAACAAGAAACCACCAAAAATTTTAACCAGTCATCGTTCTCACAACACTGAGGACCAGTCATTCGAAATGACTTCTCCATGCATTTTATGCATTGGTAAAAGCACTATGATGAAAAGTGTGATATGTTTTCAGGTATCTCCTATACTAATAGAGCCACATGCTCACCGGTTTGCCACATGATGTAGGCCTATGGACTGAACAAGAAACCACCAAAAATTTTAACCAGTCATCGTTCTCACAACACTGAGGACCAGTCATTCGAAATGACTTCTCCATGCATTTTATGCATTGGTAAAAGCACTATGATGAAAAGTGTGATATGTTTTCAGGTATCTCCTATACTAATAGAGCCACATGCTCACCGGTTTGCCACATGATGTAGGCCTATGGACTGAACAAGAAACCACCAAAAATTTTAACCAGTCATCGTTCTCACAACACTGAGGACCAGTCATTCGAAATGACTTCTCCATGCATTTTATGCATTGGTAAAAGCACTATGATGAAAAGTGTGATATGTTTTCAGGTATCTCCTATACTAATAGAGCCACATGCTCACCGGTTTGCCACATGATGTAGGCCTATGGACTGAACAAGAAACCACCAAAAATTTTAACCAGTCATCGTTCTCACAACACTGAGGACCAGTCATTCGAAATGACTTCTCCATGCATTTTATGCATTGGTAAAAGCACTATGATGAAAAGTGTGATATGTTTTCAGGTATCTCCTATACTAATAGAGCCACATGCTCACCGGTTTGCCACATGATGTAGGCCTATGGACTGAACAAGAAACCACCAAAAATTTTAACCAGTCATCGTTCTCACAACACTGAGGACCAGTCATTCGAAATGACTTCTCCATGCATTTTATGCATTGGTAAAAGCACTATGATGAAAAGTGTGATATGTTTTCAGGTATCTCCTATACTAATAGAGCCACATGCTCACCGGTTTGCCACATGATGTAGGCCTATGGACTGAACAAGAAACCACCAAAAATTTTAACCAGTCATCGTTCTCACAACACTGAGGACCAGTCATTCGAAATGACTTCTCCATGCATTTTATGCATTGGTAAAAGCACTATGATGAAAAGTGTGATATGTTTTCAGGTATCTCCTATACTAATAGAGCCACATGCTCACCGGTTTGCCACATGATGTAGGCCTATGGACTGAACAAGAAACCACCAAAAATTTTAACCAGTCATCGTTCTCACAACACTGAGGACCAGTCATTCGAAATGACTTCTCCATGCATTTTATGCATTGGTAAAAGCACTATGATGAAAAGTGTGATAAGTTTTCAGGTATCTCCTATACTAATAGAGCCACATGCATCACCGGTTTGCCACATGATGTAGGCCTATGGACTGAACAAGAAACCACCAAAAATTTTAACCAGTCATCGTTCTCACAACACTGAGGACCAGTCATTCGAAATGACTTCTCCATGCATTTTATGCATTGGTAAAAGCACTATGATGAAAAGTGTGATATGTTTTCAGGTATCTCCTATACTAATAGAGCCACATGCTCACCGGTTTGCCACATGATGTAGGCCTATGGACTGAACAAGAAACCACCAAAAATTTTAACCAGTCATCGTTCTCACAACACTGAGGACCAGTCATTCGAAATGACTTCTCCATGCATTTTATGCATTGGTAAAAGCACTATGATGAAAAGTGTGATATGTTTTCAGGTATCTCCTATACTAATAGAGCCACATGCTCACCGGTTTGCCACATGATGTAGGCCTATGGACTGAACAAGAAACCACCAAAAATTTTAACCAGTCATCGTTCTCACAACACTGAGGACCAGTCATTCGAAATGACTTCTCCATGCATTTTATGCATTGGTAAAAGCACTATGATGAAAAGTGTGATATGTTTTCAGGTATCTCCTATACTAATAGAGCCACATGCTCACCGGTTTGCCACATGATGTAGGCCTATGGACTGAACAAGAAACCACCAAAAATTTTAACCAGTCATCGTTCTCACAACACTGAGGACCAGTCATTCGAAATGACTTCTCCATGCATTTTATGCATTGGTAAAAGCACTATGATGAAAAGTGTGATATGTTTTCAGGTATCTCCTATACTAATAGAGCCACATGCTCACCGGTTTGCCACATGATGTAGGCCTATGGACTGAACAAGAAACCACCAAAAATTTTAACCAGTCATCGTTCTCACAACACTGAGGACCAGTCATTCGAAATGACTTCTCCATGCATTTTATGCATTGGTAAAAGCACTATGATGAAAAGTGTGATATGTTTTCAGGTATCTCCTATACTAATAATAGAGCCACATGCTCACCGGTTTGCCACATGATGTAGGCCTATGGACTGAACAAGAAACCACCAAAAATTTTAACCAGTCATCGTTCTCACAACACTGAGGACCAGTCATTCGAAATGACTTCTCCATGCATTTTATGCATTGGTAAAAGCACTATGATGAAAAGTGTGATATGTTTTCAGGTATCTCCTATACTAATAGAGCCACATGCTCACCGGTTTGCCACATGATGTAGGCCTATGGACTGAACAAGAAACCACCAAAAATTTTAACCAGTCATCGTTCTCACAACACTGAGGACCAGTCATTCGAAATGACTTCTCCATGCATTTTATGCATTGGTAAAAGCACTATGATGAAAAGTGTGATATGTTTTCAGGTATCTCCTATACTAATAGAGCCACATGCTCACCGGTTTGCCACATGATGTAGGCCTATGGACTGAACAAGAAACCACCAAAAATTTTAACCAGTCATCGTTCTCACAACACTGAGGACCAGTCATTCGAAATGACTTCTCCATGCATTTTATGCATTGGTAAAAGCACTATGATGAAAAGTGTGATATGTTTTCAGGTATCTCCTATACTAATAGAGCCACATGCTCACCGGTTTGCCACATGATGTAGGCCTATGGACTGAACAAGAAACCACCAAAAATTTTAACCAGTCATCGTTCTCACAACACTGAGGACCAGTCATTCGAAATGACTTCTCCATGCATTTTATGCATTGGTAAAAGCACTATGATGAAAAGTGTGATATGTTTTCAGGTATCTCCTATACTAATAGAGCCACATGCTCACCGGTTTGCCACATGATGTAGGCCTATGGACTGAACAAGAAACCACCAAAAATTTTAACCAGTCATCCTTCTCACAACACTGAGGACCAGTCATTCGAAATGACTTCTCCATGCATTTTATGCATTGGTAAAAGCACTATGATGAAAAGTGTGATATGTTTTCAGGTATCTCCTATACTAATAGAGCCACATGCTCACCGGTTTGCCACATGATGTAGGCCTATGGACTGAACAAGAAACCACCAAAAATTTTAACCAGTCATCGTTCTCACAACACTGAGGACCAGTCATTCGAAATGACTTCTCCATGCATTTTATGCATTGGTAAAAGCACTATGATGAAAAGTGTGATATGTTTTCAGGTATCTCCTATACTAATAGAGCCACATGCTCACCGGTTTGCCACATGATGTAGGCCTATGGACTGAACAAGAAACCACCAAAAATTTTAACCAGTCATCGTTCTCACAACACTGAGGACCAGTCATTCGAAATGACTTCTCCATGCATTTTATGCATTGGTAAAAGCACTATGATGAAAAGTGTGATATGTTTTCAGGTATCTCCTATACTAATAGAGCCACATGCTCACCGGTTTGCCACATGATGTAGGCCTATGAACTGAACAAGAAACCACCAAAAATTTTAACCAGTCATCGTTCTCACAACACTGAGGACCAGTCATTCGAAATGACTTCTCCATGCATTTTATGCATTGGTAAAAGCACTATGATGAAAAGTGTGATATGTTTTCAGGTATCTCCTATACTAATAGAGCCACATGCTCACCGGTTTGCCACATGATGTAGGCCTATGGACTGAACAAGAAACCACCAAAAATTTTAACCAGTCATCGTTCTCACAACACTGAGGACCAGTCATTCGAAATGACTTCTCCATGCATTTTATGCATTGGTAAAAGCACTATGATGAAAAGTGTGATATGTTTTCAGGTATCTCCTATACTAATAGAGCCACATGCTCACCGGTTTGCCACATGATGTAGGCCTATGGACTGAACAAGAAACCACCAAAAATTTTAACCAGTCATCGTTCTCACAACACTGAGGACCAGTCATTCGAAATGACTTCTCCATGCATTTTATGCATTGGTAAAAGCACTATGATGAAAAGTGTGATATGTTTTCAGGTATCTCCTATACTAATAGAGCCACATGCTCACCGGTTTGCCACATGATGTAGGCCTATGGACTGAACAAGAAACCACCAAAAATTTTAACCAGTCATCGTTCTCACAACACTGAGGACCAGTCATTCGAAATGACTTCTCCATGCATTTTATGCATTGGTAAAAGCACTATGATGAAAAGTGTGATATGTTTTCAGGTATCTCCTATACTAATAGAGCCACATGCTCACCGGTTTGCCACATGATGTAGGCCTATGGACTGAACAAGAAACCACCAAAAATTTTAACCAGTCATCGTTCTCACAACACTGAGGACCAGTCATTCGAAATGACTTCTCCATGCATTTTATGCATTGGTAATAGCACTATGATGAAAAGTGTGATATGTTTTCAGGTATCTCCTATACTAATAGAGCCACATGCTCACCGGTTTGCCACATGATGTAGGCCTATGGACTGAACAAGAAACCACCAAAAATTTTAACCAGTCATCGTTCTCACAACACTGAGGACCAGTCATTCGAAATGACTTCTCCATGCATTTTATGCATTGGTAAAAGCACTATGATGAAAAGTGTGATATGTTTTCAGGTATCTCCTATACTAATAGAGCCACATGCTCACCGGTTTGCCACATGATGTAGGCCTATGGACTGAACAAGAAACCACCAAAAATTTTAACCAGTCATCGTTCTCACAACACTGAGGACCAGTCATTCGAAATGACTTCTCCATGCATTTTATGCATTGGTAAAAGCACTATGATGAAAAGTGTGATATGTTTTCAGGTATCTCCTATACTAATAGAGCCACATGCTCACCGGTTTGCCACATGATGTAGGCCTATGGACTGAACAAGAAACCACCAAAAATTTTAACCAGTCATCGTTCTCACAACACTGAGGACCAGTCATTCGAAATGACTTCTCCATGCATTTTATGCATTGGTAAAAGCACTATGATGAAAAGTGTGATATGTTTTCAGGTATCTCCTATACTAATAGAGCCACATGCTCACCGGTTCGCCACATGATGTAGGCCTATGGACTGAACAAGAAACCACCAAAAATTTTAACCAGTCATCGTTCTCACAACACTGAGGACCAGTCATTCGAAATGACTTCTCCATGCATTTTATGCATTGGTAAAAGCACTATGATGAAAAGTGTGATATGTTTTCAGGTATCTCCTATACTAATAGAGCCACATGCTCACCGGTTTGCCACATGATGTAGGCCTATGGACTGAACAAGAAACCACCAAAAATTTTAACCAGTCATCGTTCTCACAACACTGAGGACCAGTCATTCGAAATGACTTCTCCATGCATTTTATGCATTGGTAAAAGCACTATGATGAAAAGTGTGATATGTTTTCAGGTATCTCCCATACTAATAGAGCCACATGCTCACCGGTTTGCCACATGATGTAGGCCTATGGACTGAACAAGAAACCACCAAAAATTTTAACCAGTCATCGTTCTCACAACACTGAGGACCAGTCATTCGAAATGACTTCTCCATGCATTTTATGCATTGGTAAAAGCACTATGATGAAAAGTGTGATATGTTTTCAGGTATCTCCTATACTAATAGAGCCACATGCTCACCGGTTTGCCACATGATGTAGGCCTATGGACTGAACAAGAAACCACCAAAAATTTTAACCAGTCATCGTTCTCACAACACTGAGGACCAGTCATTCGAAATGACTTCTCCATGCATTTTATGCATTGGTAAAAGCACTATGATGAAAAGTGTGATATGTTTTCAGGTATCTCCTATACTAATAGAGCCACATGCTCACGGGTTTGCCACATGATGTAGGCCTATGGACTGAACAAGAAACCACCAAAAATTTTAACCAGTCATCGTTCTCACAACACTGAGGACCAGTCATTCGAAATGACTTCTCCATGCATTTTATGCATTGGTAAAAGCACTATGATGAAAAGTGTGATATGTTTTCAGGTATCTCCTATACTAATAGAGCCACATGCTCACCGGTTTGCCACATGATGTAGGCCTATGGACTGAACAAAAAACCACCAAAAATTTTAACCAGTCATCGTTCTCACAACACTGAGGACCAGTCATTCGAAATGACTTCTCCATGCATTTTATGCATTGGTAAAAGCACTATGATGAAAAGTGTGATATGTTTTCAGGTATCTCCTATACTAATAGAGCCACATGCTCACCGGTTTGCCACATGATGTAGGCCTATGGACTGAACAAGAAACCACCAAAAATTTTAACCAGTCATCGTTCTCACAACACTGAGGACCAGTCATTCGAAATGACTTCTCCATGCATTTTATGCATTGGTAAAAGCACTATGATGAAAAGTGTGATATGTTTTCAGGTATCTCCTATACTAATAGAGCCACATGCTCACCGGTTTGCCACATGATGTAGGCCTATGGACTGAACAAGAAACCACCAAAAATTTTAACCAGTCATCGTTCTCACAACACTGAGGACCAGTCATTCGAAATGACTTCTCCATGCATTTTATGCATTGGTAAAAGCACTATGATGAAAAATGTGATATGTTTTCAGGTATCTCCTATACTAATAGAGCCACATGCTCACCGGTTTGCCACATGATGTAGGCCTATGGACTGAACAAGAAACCACCAAAAATTTTAACCAGTCATCGTTCTCACAACACTGAGGACCAGTCATTCGAAATGACTTCTCCATGCATTTTATGCATTGGTAAAAGCACTATGATGAAAAGTGTGATATGTTTTCAGGTATCTCCTATACTAATAGAGCCACATGCTCACCGGTTTGCCACATGATGTAGGCCTATGGACTGAACAAGAAACCACCAAAAATTTTAACCAGTCATCGTTCTCACAACACTGAGGACCAGTCATTCGAAATTACTTCTCCATGCATTTTATGCATTGGTAAAAGCACTATGATGAAAAGTGTGATATGTTTTCAGGTATCTCCTATACTAATAGAGCCACATGCTCACCGGTTTGCCACATGATGTAGGCCTATGGACTGAACAAGAAACCACCAAAAATTTTAACCAGTCATCGTTCTCACAACACTGAGGACCAGTCATTCGAAATGACTTCTCCATGCATTTTATGCATTGGTAAAAGCACTATGATGAAAAGTGTGATATGTTTTCAGGTATCTCCTATACTAATAGAGCCACATGCTCACCGGTTTGCCACATGATGTAGGCCTATGGACTGAACAAGAAACCACCAAAAATTTTAACCAGTCATCGTTCTCACAACACTGAGGACCAGTCATTCGAAATGACTTCTCCATGCATTTTATGCATTGGTAAAAGCACTATGATGAAAAGTGTGATATGTTTTCAGGTATCTCCTATACTAATAGAGCCACATGCTCACCGGTTTGCCACATGATGTAGGCCTATGGACTGAACAAGAAACCACCAAAAATTTTAACCAGTCATCGTTCTCACAACACTGAGGACCAGTCATTCGAAATGACTTCTCCATGCATTTTATGCATTGGCAAAAGCACTATGATGAAAAGTGTGATATGTTTTCAGGTATCTCCTATACTAATAGAGCCACATGCTCACCGGTTTGCCACATGATGTAGGCCTATGGACTGAACAAGAAACCACCAAAACTTTTAACCAGTCATCGTTCTCACAACACTGAGGACCAGTCATTCGAAATGACTTCTCCATGCATTTTATGCATTGGTAAAAGCACTATGATGAAAAGTGTGATATGTTTTCAGGTATCTCCTATACTGATAGAGCCACATGCTCACCGGTTTGCCACATGATGTAGGCCTATGGACTGAACAAGAAACCACCAAAAATTTTAACCAGTCATCGTTCTCACAACACTGAGGACCAGTCATTCGAAATGACTTCTCCATGCATTTTATGCATTGGTAAAAGCACTATGATGAAAAGTGTGATATGTTTTCAGGTATCTCCTATACTAATAGAGCCACATGCTCACCGGTTTGCCACATGATGTAGGCCTATGGACTGAACAAGAAACCACCAAAAATTTTAACCATTCATCGTTCTTACAACACTGAGGACCAGTCATTCGAAATGACTTCTCCATGCATTTTATGCATTGGTAAAAGCACTATGATGAAAAGTGTGATATGTTTTCAGGTATCTCCTATACTAATAGAGCCACATGCTCACCGGTTTGCCACATGATGTAGGCCTATGGACTGAACAAGAAACCACCAAAAATTTTAACCAGTCATCGTTCTCACAACACTGAGGACCAGTCATTCGAAATGACTTCTCCATGCATTTTATGCATTGGTAAAAGCACTATGATGAAAAGTGTGATATGTTTTCAGGTATCTCCTATACTAATAGAGCCACATGCTCACCGGTTTGCCACATGATGTAGGCCTATGGACTGAACAAGAAACCACCAAAAATTTTAACCAGTCATCGTTCTCACAACACTGAGGACCAGTCATTCGAAATGACTTCTCCATGCATTTTATGCATTGGTAAAAGCACTATGATGAAAAGTGTGATATGTTTTCAGGTATCTCCTATACTAATAGAGCCACATGCTCACCGGTTTGCCACATGATGTAGGCCTATGGACTGAACAAGAAACCACCAAAAATTTTAACCAGTCATCGTTCTCACAACACTGAGGACCAGTCATTCGAAATGACTTCTCCATGCATTTTATGCATTGGTAAAAGCACTATGATGAAAAGTGTGATATGTTTTCAGGTATCTCCTATACTAATAGAGCCACATGCTCACCGGTTTGCCACATGATGTAGGCCTATGGACTGAACAAGAAACCACCAAAAATTTTAACCAGTCATCGTTCTCACAACACTGAGGACCAGTCATTCGAAATGACTTCTCCATGCATTTTATGCATTGGTAAAAGCACTATGATGAAAAGTGTGATATGTTTTCAGGTATCTCCTATACTAATAGAGCCACATGCTCACCGGTTTGCCACATGATGTAGGCCTATGGACTGAACAAGAAACCACCAAAAATTTTAACCAGTCATCGTTCTCACAACACTGAGGACCAGTCATTCGAAATGACTTCTCCATGCATTTTATGCATTGGTAAAAGCACTATGATGAAAAGTGTGATATGTTTTCAGGTATCTCCTATACTAATAGAGCCACATGCTCACCGGTTTGCCACATGATGTAGGCCTATGGACTGAACAAGAAACCACCAAAAATTTTAACCAGTCATCGTTCTCACAACACTGAGGACCAGTCATTCGAAATGACTTCTCCATGCATTTTATGCATTGGTAAAAGCACTATGATGAAAAGTGTGATATGTTTTCAGGTATCTCCTATACTAATAGAGCCACATGCTCACCGGTTTGCCACATGATGTAGGCCTATGGACTGAACAAGAAACCACCAAAAATTTTAACCAGTCATCGTTCTCACAACACTGAGGACCAGTCATTCGAAATGACTTCTCCATGCATTTTATGCATTGGTAAAAGCACTATGATGAAAAGTGTGATATGTTTTCAGGTATCTCCTATACTAATAGAGCCACATGCTCACCGGTTTGCCACATGATGTAGGCCTATGGACTGAACAAGAAACCACCAAAAATTTTAACCAGTCATCGTTCTCACAACACTGAGGACCAGTCATTCGAAATGACTTCTCCATGCATTTTATGCATTGGTAAAAGCACTATGATGAAAAGTGTGATATGTTTTCAGGTATCTCCTATACTAATAGAGCCACATGCTCACCGGTTTGCCACATGATGTAGGCCTATGGACTGAACAAGAAACCACCAAAAATTTTAACCAGTCATCGTTCTCACAACACTGAGGACCAGTCATTCGAAATGACTTCTCCATGCATTTTATGCATTGGTAAAAGCACTATGATGAAAAGTGTGATATGTTTTCAGGTATCTCCTATACTAATAGAGCCACATGCTCACCGGTTTGCCACATGATGTAGGCCTATGGACTGAACAAGAAACCACCAAAAATTTTAACCAGTCATCGTTCTCACAACACTGAGGACCAGTCATTCGAAATGACTTCTCCATGCATTTTATGCATTGGTAAAAGCACTATGATGAAAAGTGTGATATGTTTTCAGGTATCTCCTATACTAATAGAGCCACATGCTCACCGGTTTGCCACATGATGTAGGCCTATGGACTGAACAAGAAACCACCAAAAATTTTAACCAGTCATCGTTCTCACAACACTGAGGACCAGTCATTCGAAATGACTTCTCCATGCATTTTATGCATTGGTAAAAGCACTATGATGAAAAGTGTGATATGTTTTCAGGTATCTCCTATACTAATAGAGCCACATGCTCACCGGTTTGCCACATGATGTAGGCCTATGGACTGAACAAGAAACCACCAAAAATTTTAACCAGTCATCGTTCTCACAACACTGAGGACCAGTCATTCGAAATGACTTCTCCATGCATTTTATGCATTGGTAAAAGCACTATGATGAAAAGTGTGATATGTTTTCAGGTATCTCCTATACTAATAGAGCCACATGCTCACCGGTTTGCCACATGATGTAGGCCTATGGACTGAACAAGAAACCACCAAAAATTTTAACCAGTCATCGTTCTCACAACACTGAGGACCAGTCATTCGAAATGACTTCTCCATGCATTTTATGCATTGGTAAAAGCACTATGATGAAAAGTGTGATATGTTTTCAGGTATCTCCTATACTAATAGAGCCACATGCTCACCGGTTTGCCACATGATGTAGGCCTATGGACTGAACAAGAAACCACCAAAAATTTTAACCAGTCATCGTTCTCACAACACTGAGGACCAGTCATTCGAAATGACTTCTCCATGCATTTTATGCATTGGTAAAAGCACTATGATGAAAAGTGTGATATGTTTTCAGGTATCTCCTATACTAATAGAGCCACTCACCGGTTTGCCACATGATGTAGGCCTATGGACTGAACAAGAAACCACCAAAAATTTTAACCAGTCATCGTTCTCACAACACTGAGGACCAGTCATTCGAAATGACTTCTCCATGCATTTTATGCATTAATAAAAGCACTATGATGAAAAGTGTTATATGTTTTCAGGTATCTCCTATACTAATAGAGCCACATGCTCACCCGGTTTGCCACATGATGTAGGCCTATGGACTGAACATGAAACCACCAAAAATTTTAACCAGTCATCGTTCTCACAACACTGAGGACCAGTCATTCGAAATGACTTCTCCATGCATTTTATGCATTGGTAAAAGCACTATGATGAAAAGTGTGATATGTTTTCAGGTATCTCCTATACTAATAGAGCCACATGCTCACCGGTTTGCCACATGATGTAGGCCTATGGACTGAACAAGAAACCATCAAAAATTTTAACCAGTCATCGTTCTCACAACACTGAGGACCAGTCATTCGAAATGACTTCTCCATGCATTTTATGCATTGGTAAAAGCACTATGATGAAAAGTGTGATATGTTTTCAGGTATCTCCTATACTAATAGAGCCACATGCTCACCGGTTTGCCACATGATGTAGGCCTATGGACTGAACAAGAAACCACCAAAAATTTTAACCAGTCATCGTTCTCACAACACTGAGGACCAGTCATTCGAAATGACTTCTCCATGCATTTTATGCATTGGTAAAAGCACTATGATGAAAAGTGTGATATGTTTTCAGGTATCTCCTATACTAATAGAGCCACATGCTCACCGGTTTGCCACATGATGTAGGCCTATGGACTGAACAAGAAACCACCAAAAATTTTACCCAGTCATCATTCTCACAACACTGAGGACCAGTCATTCGAAGTGACTTCTCCATGCATTTTATGCATTGGTAAAAGCACTATGATGAAAAGTGTGATATGTTTTCAGGTATCTCCTATACTAATAGAGCCACATGCTCACCGGTTTGCCACATGATGTAGGCCTATGGACTGAACAAGAAACCACCAAAATTTTAACCAGTCATCGTTCTCACAACACTGAGGACCAGTCATTCGAAATGACTTCTCCATGCATTTTATGCATTGGTAAAAGCACTATGATGAAAAAGTGTGATATGTTTTCAGGTATCTCCTATACTAATAGAGCCACATGCTCACCGGTTTGCCACATGATGTAGGCCTATGGACTGAACAAGAAACCACCAAAAATTTTAACCAGTCATCGTTCTCACAACACTGAGGACCAGTCATTCGAAATGACTTCTCCATGCATTTTATGCATTAATAAAAGCACTATGATGAAAAGTGTTATATGTTTTCAGGTATCTCCTATACTAATAGAGCCACATGCTCACCGGTTTGCCACATGATGTAGGCCTATGGACTGAACATGAAACCACCAAAAATTTTAACCAGTCATCGTTCTCACAACACTGAGGACCAGTCATTCGAAATGACTTCTCCATGCATTTTATGCATTGGTAAAAGCACTATGATGAAAAGTGTGATATGTTTTCAGGTATCTCCTATACTAATAGAGCCACATGCTCACCGGTTTGCCACATGATGTAGGCCTATGGACTGAACAAGAAACCACCAAAAATTTTAACCAGTCATCGTTCTCACAACACTGAGGACCAGTCATTCGAAATGACTTCTCCATGCATTTTATGCATTGGTAAAAGCACTATGATGAAAAGTGTGATATGTTTTCAGGTATCTCCTATACTAATAGAGCCACATGCTCACCGGTTTGCCACATGATGTAAGCCTATGGACTGAACAAGAAACCACCAAAAATTTTAACCAGTCATTGTTCTCACAACACTGAGGACCAGTCATTCGAAATGACTTCTCCATGCATTTTATGCATTGGTAAAAGCACTATGATGAAAAGTGTGATATGTTTTCAGGTATCTCCTATACTAATAGAGCCACATTCTCACCGGTTTGCCACATGATGTAGGCCTATGGACTGAACAAGAAACCACCAAAAATTTTTAACCAGTCATCGTTCTCACAACACTGAGGACCAGTCATTCGAAATGACTTCTCCATGCATTTTATGCATTGGTAAAAGCACTATGATGAAAAGTGTGATATGTTTTTCAGGTATCTCCTATACTAATAGAGCCACATGCTCACCGGTTTGCCACATGATGTAGGCCTATGGACTGAACAAGAAACCACCAAAAATTTTAACCAGTCATCGTTCTCACAACACTGAGGACCAGTCATTCGAAATGACTTCTCCATGCATTTTATGCATTGGTAAAAGCACTATGATGAAAAGTGTGATATGTTTTCAGGTATCTCCTATACTAATAGAGCCACATGCTCACCGGTTTGCCACATGATGTAAGCCTATGGACTGAACAAGAAACCACCAAAAATTTTAACCAGTCATCGTTCTCACAACACTGAGGACCAGTCATTCGAAATGACTTCTCCATGCATTTTATGCATTGGTAAAAGCACTATGATGAAAAGTGTGATATGTTTTCAGGTATCTCCTATACTAATAGAGCCACATGCTCACCGGTTTGCCACATGATGTAGGCCTATGGACTGAACAAGAAACCACCAAAAATTTTAACCAGTCATCGTTCTCACAACACTGAGGACCAGTCATTCGAAATGACTTCTCCATGCATTTTATGCATTGGTAAAAGCACTATGATGAAAAGTGTGATATGTTTTCAGGTATCTCCTATACTAATAGAGCCACATGCTCACCGGTTTGCCACATGATGTAGGCCTATGGACTGAACAAGAAACCACCAAAAATTTTAACCAGTCATCGTTCTCACAACACTGAGGACCAGTCATTCGAAATGACTTCTCCATGCATTTTATGCATTGGTAAAAGCACTATGATGAAAAGTGTGATATGTTTTCAGGTATCTCCTATACTAATAGAGCCACATGCTCACCGGTTTGCCACATGATGTAGACCTATGGACTGAACAAGAAACCACCCAAAAATTTAACCAGTCATCGTTCTCACAACACTGAGGACCAGTCATTCGAAATGACTTCTCCATGCATTTTATGCATTGGTAAAAGCACTATGATGAAAAGTGTGATATGTTTTCAGGTATCTCCTATACTAATAGAGCCACATGCTCACCGGTTTGCCACATGATGTAGGCCTATGGACTGAACAAGAAACCACCAAAAATTTTAACCAGTCATCGTTCTCACAACACTGAGGACCAGTCATTCGAAATGACTTCTCCATGCATTTTAATGCATTGGTAAAAGCACTATGATGAAAAGTGTGATATGTTTTCAGGTATCTCCTATACTAATAGAGCCACATGCTCACCGGTTTGCCACATGATGTAGGCCTATGGACTGGAACAAGAAACCACCAAAAATTTTAACCAGTCATCGTTCTCACAACACTGAGGACCAGTCATTTGAAATGACTTCTCCATGCATTTTATGCATTGGTAAAAGCACTATGATGAAAAGTGTGATATGTTTTCAGGTATCTCCTATACTAATAGAGCCACATGCTCACCGGTTTGCCACATGATGTAGGCCTATGGACTGAACAAGAAACCACCAAAAATTTTAACCAGTCATCGTTCTCACAACACTGAGGACCAGTCATTCGAAATGACTTCTCCATGCATTTTATGCATTGGTATAAGCACTATGATGAAAAGTGTGATATGTTTTCAGGTATCTCCTATACTAATAGAGCCACATGCTCACCAGTTTGCCACATGATGTAGGCCTATGGACTGAACAAGAAACCACCAAAAATTTTAACCAGTCATCGTTCTCACAACACTGAGGACCAGTCATTCGAAATGACTTCTCCATGCTTTTATGCATTGGTAAAAGCACTATGATGAAAAGTGTGTATGTTTTCAGGTATCTCCTATACTAATAGAGCCACATGCTCACCGGTTTGCCACATGATGTAGGCCTATGGACTGAACAAGAAACCACCAAAAATTTTAACCAGTCATCGTTCTCACAACACTGAGGACCAGTCATTCGAAATGACTTCTCCATGCATTTTATGCATTGGTAAAAGCACTATGATGAAAAGTGTGATATGTTTTCAGGTATCTCCTATACTAATAGAGCCACATGCTCACCGGTTTGCCACATGATGTAGGCCTATGGACTGAACAAGAAACCACAAAAATTTTAACCAGTCATCGTTCTCACAACACTGAGGACCAGTCATTCGAAATGACTTCTCCATGCATTTTATGCATTGGTAAAAGCACTATGATGAAAAGTGTGATATGTTTTCAGGTATCTCCTATACTAATAGAGCCACATGCTCACCGGTTTGCCACATGATGTAGGCCTATGGACTGAACAAGAAACCACCAAAAATTTTAACCAGTCATCGTTCTCACAACACTGAGGACCAGTCATTTGAAATGACTTCTCCATGCATTTTATGCATTGGTAAAAGCACTATGATGAAAAGTGTGATATGTTTTCAGGTATCTCCTATACTAATAGAGCCACATGCTCACCGGTTTGCCACATGATGTAGGCCTATGGACTGAACAAGAAACCACCAAAAATTTTAACCAGTCATCGTTCTCACAACACTGAGGACCAGTCATTCGAAATGACTTCTCCATGCATTTTATGCATTGGTATAAGCACTATGATGAAAAGTGTGATATGTTTTCAGGTATCTCCTATACTAATAGAGCCACATGCTCACCAGTTTGCCACATGATGTAGGCCTATGGACTGAACAAGAAACCACCAAAAATTTTACCAGTCATCGTTCTCACAACACTGAGGACCAGTCATTCGAAATGACTTCTCCATGCATTTTATGCATTGGTAAAAGCACTATGATGAAAAGTGTGATATGTTTTCAGGTATCTCCTATACTAATAGAGCCACATGCTCACCGGTTTGCCACATGATGTAGGCCTATGGACTGAACAAGAAACCACCAAAAATTTTAACCAGTCATCGTTCTCACAACACTGAGGACCAGTCATTCGAAATGACTTCTCCATGCATTTTATGCATTGGTAAAAGCACTATGATGAAAAGTGTGATATGTTTTCAGGTATCTCCTATACTAATAGAGCCACATGCTCACCGGTTTGCCACATGATGTAGGCCTATGGACTGAACAAGAAACCACCAAAAATTTTAACCAGTCATCGTTCTCACAACACTGAGGACCAGTCATTCGAAATGACTTCTCCATGCATTTTATGCATTGGTAAAAGCACTATGATGAAAAGTGTGATATGTTTTCAGGTATCTCCTATACTAATAGAGCCACATGCTCACCAGTTGCCACATGATGTAGGCCTATGGACTGAACAAGAAACCACCAAAAATTTTAACCAGTCATCGTTCTCACAACACTGAGGACCAGTCATTCGAAATGACTTCTCCATGCATTTTATGCATTGGTAAAAGCACTATGATGAAAAGTGTGATATGTTTTCAGGTATCTCCTATACTAATAGAGCCACATGCTCACCGGTTTGCCACATGATATAGGCCTATGGACTGAACAAGAAACCACCAAAAATTTTAACCAGTCATCGTTCTCACAACACTGAGGACCAGTCATTCGAAATGACTTCTCCATGCATTTTATGCATTGGTAAAAGCACTATGATGAAAAGTGTGATATGTTTTCAGGTATCTCCTATACTAATAGAGCCACATGCTCACCGGTTTGCCACATGATGTAGGCCTATGGACTGAACAAGAAACCACCAAAAATTTTAACCAGTCATCGTTCTCACAACAATGAGGACCAGTCATTCGAAATGACTTCTCCATGCATTTTATGCATTGGTAAAAGCACTATGATGAAAAGTGTGATATGTTTTCAGGTATCTCCTATACTAATAGAGCCACATGCTCACCGGTTTGCCACATGATGTAGGCCTATGGACTGAACAAGAAACCACCAAAAATTTTAACCAGTCATCGTTCTCACAACACTGAGGACCAGTCATTCGAAATTACTTCTCCATGCATTTTGTGCATTAATAAAAGCACTATGATGAAAAGTGTTATATGATTTCAGGTATCTCCTATACTAATAGAGCCACATGCTCACCGGTTTGCCACATGATGTAGGCCTATGGACTGAACATGAAACCACCAAAAATTTTAACCAGTCATCGTTCTCACAACACTGAGGACCAGTCATTCGAAATGACTTCTCCATGCATTTTATGCATTGGTAAAAGCACTGTGATGAAAAGTGTGATATGTTTTCAGGTCTCTCCTATACTAATAGAGCCACATGCTCACCGGTTTGCCACATGATGTAGGCCTATGGACTGAACAAGAAACCACCAAAAATTTTAACCAGTCATCGTTCTCACAACACTGAGGACCAGTCATTCGAAATGACTTCTCCATGCATTTTATGCATTGGTAAAAGCACTATGATGAAAAGTGTGATATGTTTTCAGGTATCTCCTATACTAATAGAGCCACATGCTCACCGGTTTGCCACATGATGTAGGCCTATGGACTGAACAAGAAACCACCAAAAATTTTAACTAGTCATCGTTCTCACAACACTGAGGACCAGTCATTCGAAATGACTTCTCCATGCATTTTATGCATTGGTAAAAGCACTATGATGAAAAGTGTGATATGTTTTCAGGTATCTCCTATACTAATAGAGCCACATGCTCACCGGTTTGCCACATGATGTAGGCCTATGGACTGAACAAGAAACCACCAAAAATTTTAACCAGTCATCGTTCTCACAACACTGAGGACCAGTCATTCGAAATGACTTTTCCATGCATTTTATGCATTGGTAAAAGCACTATGATGAAAAGTGTGATATGTTTTCAGGTATCTCCTATACTAATAGAGCCACATGCTCACCGGTTTGCCACATGATGTAGGCCTATGGACTGAACAAGAAACCACCAAAAATTTTAACCAGTCATCGTTCTCACAACACTGAGGACCAGTCATTCGAAATGACTTCTCCATGCATTTTATGCATTGGTAAAAGCACTATGATGAAAAGTGTGATATGTTTTCAGGTATCTCCTATACTAATAGAGCCACATGCTCACCGGTTTGCCACATGATGTAGGCCTATGGACTGAACAAGAAACCACCAAAAATTTTAACCAGTCATCGTTCTCACAACACTGAGGACCAGTCATTCGAAATGACTTCTCCATGCATTTTATGCATTGGTAAAAGCACTATGATGAAAAGTGTGATATGTTTTCAGGTATCTCCTATACTAATAGAGCCACATGCTCACCGGTTTGCCACATGATGTAGGCCTATGGACTGAACAAGAAACCACCAAAAATTTTAACCAGTCATCGTTCTCACAACACTGAGGACCAGTCATTCGAAATGACTTCTCCATGCATTTTATGCATTGGTAAAAGCACTATGATGAAAAGTGTGATATGTTTTCAGGTATCTCCTATACTAATAGAGCCACATGCTCACCGGTTTGCCACATGATGTAGGCCTATGGACTGAACAAGAAACCACCAAAAATTTTAACTAGTCATCGTTCTCACAACACTGAGGACCAGTCATTCGAAATGACTTCTCCATGCATTTTATGCATTGGTAAAAGCACTATGATGAAAAGTGTGATATGTTTTCAGGTATCTCCTACACTAATAGAGCCACATGCTCACCGGTTTGCCACATGATGTAGGCCTATGGACTGAACAAGAAACCACCAAAAATTTTAACCAGTCATCGTTCTCACAACACTGAGGACCAGTCATTCGAAATGACTTCTCCATGCATTTTATGCATTGGTAAAAGCACTATGATGAAAAGTGTGATATGTTTTCAGGTATCTCCTATACTAATAGAGCCACATGCTCACCGGTTTGCCACATGATGTAGGCCTATGGACTGAACAAGAAACCACCAAAAATTTTAACCAGTCATCGTTCTCACAACACTGAGGACCAGTCATTCGAAATGACTTCTCCATGCATTTTATGCATTGGTAAAAGCACTATGATGAAAAGTGTGATATGTTTTCAGGTATCTCCTATACTAAAAGAGCCACATGCTCACCGGTTTGCCACATGATGTAGGCCTATGGACTGAACAAGAAACCACCAAAAATTTTAACCAGTCATCGTTCTCACAACACTGAGGACCAGTCATTCGAAATGACTTCTCCATGCATTTTATGCATTGGTAAAAGCACTATGATGAAAAGTGTGATATGTTTTCAGGTATCTCCTATACTAATAGAGCCACATGCTCACCGGTTTGCCACATGATGTAGGCCTATGGACTGAACAAGAAACCACCAAAAATTTTAACTAGTCATCGTTCTCACAACACTGAGGACCAGTCATTCGAAATGACTTCTCCATGCATTTTATGCATTGGTAAAAGCACTATGATGAAAAGTGTGATATGTTTTCAGGTATCTCCTACACTAATAGAGCCACATGCTCACCGGTTTGCCACATGATGTAGGCCTATGGACTGAACAAGAAACCACCAAAAATTTTAACCAGTCATCGTTCTCACAACACTGAGGACCAGTCATTCGAAATGACTTCTCCATGCATTTTATGCATTGGTAAAAGCACTATGATGAAAAGTGTGATATGTTTTCAGGTATCTCCTATATTAATAGAGCCACATGCTCACCGGTTTGCCACATGATGTAGGCCTATGGACTGAACAAGAAACCACCAAAAATTTTAACCAGTCATCGTTCTCACAACACTGAGGACCAGTCATTCGAAATGACTTCTCCATGCATTTTATGCATTGGTAAAAGCACTATGATGAAAAGTGTGATATGTTTTCAGGTATCTCCTATACTAATAGAGCCACATGCTCACCGGTTTGCCACATGATGTAGGCCTATGGACTGAACAAGAAACCACCAAAAATTTTAACCAGTCATTGTTCTCACAACACTGAGGACCAGTCATTCGAAATGACTTCTCCATGCATTTTATGCATTGGTAAAAGCACTATGATGAAAAGTGTGATATGTTTTCAGGTATCTCCTATACTAATAGAGCCACATGCTCACCAGTTTGCCACATGATGTAGGCCTATGGACTGAACAAGAAACCACCAAAAATTTTAACCAGTCATCGTTCTCACAACACTGAGGACCAGTCATTCGAAATGACTTCTCCATGCATTTTATGCATTGGTAAAAGCACTGATGAAAAGTGTGATATGTTTTCAGGTATCTCCTATACTAATAGAGCCACATGCTCACCGGTTTGCCACATGATGTAGGCCTATGGACTGAACAAGAAACCACCAAAAATTTTAACCAGTCATCGTTCTCACAACACTGAGGACCAGTCATTCGAAATGACTTCTCCATGCATTTTATGCATTGGTAAAAGCACTATGATGAAAAGTGTGATATGTTTTCAGGTATCTCCTATACTAATAGAGCCACATGCTCACCGGTTTGCCACATGATGTAGGCCTATGGACTGAACAAGAAACCACCAAAAATTTTAACCAGTCATCGTTCTCACAACACTGAGGACCAGTCATTCGAAATGACTTCTCCATGCATTTTATGCATTGGTAAAAGCACTATGATGAAAAGTGTGATATGTTTTCAGGTATCTCCTATACTAATAGAGCCACATGCTCACCGGTTTGCCACATGATGTAGGCCTATGGACTGAACAAGAAACCACCAAAAATTTTAACCAGTCATCGTTCTCACAACACTGAGGACCAGTCATTCGAAATGACTTCTCCATGCATTTTATGCATTGGTAAAAGCACTATGATGAAAAGTGTGATATGTTTTCAGGTATCTCCTATACTAATAGAGCCACGTGCTCACCGGTTTGCCACATGATGTAGGCCTATGGACTGAACAAGAAACTACCAAAAATTTTAACCAGTCATCGTTCTCACAACACTGAGGACCAGTCATTCGAAATGACTTCTCCATGCATTTTATGCATTGGTAAAAGCACTATGATGAAAAGTGTGATATGTTTTCAGGTATCTCCTATACTAATAGAGCCACATGCTCACCGGTTTGCCACATGATGTAGGCCTATGGACTGAACAAGAAACCACCAAAAATTTTAACCAGTCATCGTTCTCACAACACTGAGAACCAGTCATTCGAAATGACTTCTCCATGCATTTTATGCATTGGTAAAAGCACTATGATGAAAAGTGTGATATGTTTTCAGGTATCTCCTATACTAATAGAGCCACATGCTCACCGGTTTGCCACATGATGTAGGCCTATGGACTGAACAAGAAACCACCAAAAATTTTAACTAGTCATCGTTCTCACAACACTGAGGACCAGTCATTCGAAATGACTTCTCCATGCATTTTATGCATTGGTAAAAGCACTATGATGAAAAGTGTGATATGTTTTCAGGTATCTCCTATACTAATAGAGCCACATGCTCACCGGTTTGCCACATGATGTAGGCCTATGGACTGAACAAGAAACCACCAAAAATTTTAACCAGTCATCGTTCTCACAACACTGAGGACCAGTCATTCGAAATGACTTCTCCATGCATTTTATGCATTGGTAAAAGCACTATGATGAAAAGTGTGATATGTTTTCAGGTATCTCCTATACTAATAGAGCCACATGCTCACCGGTTTGCCACATGATGTAGGCCTATGGACTGAACAAGAAACCACCAAAAATTTTAACCAGTCATCGTTCTCACAACACTGAGGACCAGTCATTCGAAATGACTTCTCCATGCATTTTATGCATTGGTAAAAGCACTATGATGAAAAGTGTGATATGTTTTCAGGTATCTCCTATACTAATAGAGCCACATGCTCACCAGTTTGCCACATGATGTAGGCCTATGGACTGAACAAGAAACCACCAAAAATTTTAACCAATCATCGTTCTCACAACACTGAGGACCAGTCATTCGAATTGAATTCTCCATGCATTTTATGCATTGGTAAAAGCACTATGATGAAAAGTGTGATATGTTTTCAGGTATCTCCTATACTAATAGAGCCACATGTTCACCAGTTTGCCACATGATGTAGGCCTATGGACTGAACAAGAAACCACCAAAAATTTTAACCAGTCATCGTTCTCACAACACTGAGGACCAGTCATTCGAAATGACTTCTCCATGCATTTTATGCATTGGTAAAAGCACTATGATGAAAAGTGTGATATGTTTTCAGGTATCTCCTATACTAATAGAGCCACATGCTCACCGGTTTGCCACATGATGTAGGCCTATGGACTGAACAAGAAACCACCAAAAATTTTAACCAGTCATCGTTCTCACAACACTGAGGACCAGTCATTCGAAATGACTTCTCCATGCATTTTATGCATTGGTAAAAGCACTATGATGAAAAGTGTGATATGTTTTCAGGTATCTCCTATACTAATAGAGCCACATGCTCACCGGTTTGCCACATGATGTAGGCCTATGGACTGAACAAGAAACCACCAAAAATTTTAACCAGTCATCGTTCTCACAACACTGAGGACCAGTCATTCGAAATGACTTCTCCATGCATTTTATGCATTGGTAAAAGCACTATGATGAAAAGTGTGATATGTTTTCAGGTATCTCCTATACTAATAGAGCCACATGCTCACCGGTTTGCCACATGATGTAGGCCTATGGACTGAACAAGAAACCACCAAAAATTTTAACCAGTCATCGTTCTCACAACACTGAGGACCAGTCATTCGAAATGACTTCTCCATGGATTTTATGCATTGGTAAAAGCACTATGATGAAAAAGTGTGATATGTTTTCAGGTATCTCCTATACTAATAGAGCCACATGCTCACCGGTTTTGCCACATGATGTAGGCCTATGGACTGAACAAGAAACCACCAAAAATTTTAACCAGTCATCGTTCTCACAACACTGAGGACCAGTCATTCGAAATGACTTCTCCATGCATTTTATGCATTGGTAAAAGCACTATGATGAAAAGTGTGATATGTTTTCAGGTATCTCCTATACTAATAGAGCCACATGCTCACCGGTTTGCCACATGATGTAGGCCTATGGACTGAACAAGAAACCACCAAAAATTTTAACCAGTCATCGTTCTCACAACACTGAGGACCAGTCATTCGAAATGACTTCTCCATGCATTTTATGCATTGGTAAAAGCACTATGATGAAAAGTGTGATATGTTTTCAGGTATCTCCTATACTAATAGAGCCACATGCTCACCGGTTTGCCACATGATGTAGGCCTATGGACTGAACAAGAAACCACCAAAAAATTTTAACCAGTCATCGTTCTCACAACACTGAGGACCAGTCATTCGAAATGACTTCTCCATGCATTTTATGCATTGGTAAAAGCACTATGATGAAAAGTGTGATATGTTTTCAGGTATCTCCTATACTAATAGAGCCACATGCTCACCGGTTTGCCACATGATGTAGGCCTATGGACTGAACAAGAAACCACCAAAAATTTTTACCAGTCATCGTTCTCACAACACTGAGGACCAGTCATTCGAAATGACTTCTCCATGCATTTTATGCATTGGTAAAAGCACTATGATGAAAAGTGTGATATGTTTTCAGGTATCTCCTATACTAATAGAGCCACATGCTCACTGGTTTGCCACATGATGTAGGCCTATGGACTGAACAAGAAACCACCAAAAATTTTAACCAGTCATCGTTCTCACAACACTGAGGACCAGTCATTCGAAATGACTTCTCCATGCATTTTATGCATTGGTAAAAGCACTATGATGAAAAGTGTGATATGTTTTCAGGTATCTCCTATACTAATAGAGCCACATGCTCACCGGTTTGCCACATGATGTAGGCCTATGGACTGAACAAGAAACCACCAAAAATTTTAACCAGTCATCGTTCTCACAACACTGAGGACCAGTCATTCGAAATGACTTCTCCATGCATTTTATGCATTGGTAAAAGCACTATGATGAAAAGTGTGATATGTTTTTCAGGTATCTCCTATACTAATAGAGCCACATGCTCACCGGTTTGCCACATGATGTAGGCCTATGGACTGAACAAGAAACCACCAAAAATTTTAACCAGTTATCGTTCTCACAACACTGAGGACCAGTCATTCGAAATGACTTCTCCATGCATTTTATGCATTGGTAAAAGCACTATGATGAAAAGTGTGATATGTTTTCAGGTATCTCCTATACTAATAGAGCCACATACTCACCGGTTTGCCACATGATGTAGGCCTATGGACTGAACAAGAAACCACCAAAAATTTTAACCAGTCATCGTTCTCACAAAACTGAGGACCAGTCATTCGAAATGACTTCTCCATGCATTTTATGCATTGGTAAAAGCACTATGATGAAAAGTGTGATATGTTTTCAGGTATCTCCTATACTAATAGAGCCACATGCTCACCGGTTTGCCACATGATGTAGGCCTATGGACTGAACAAGAAACCACCAAAAATTTTAACCAGTCATCGTTCTCAACAACACTGAGGGCCAGTCATTCGAAATGACTTCTCCATGCATTTTATGCATTGGTAAAAAGCACTATGATGAAAAGTGTGATATGTTTTCAGGTATCTCCTATACTAATAGAGCCACATGCTCACCGGTTTGCCACATGATGTAGGCCTATGGACTGAACAAGAAACCACCAAAAATTTTAACCAGTCATCGTTCTCACAACACTGAGGACCAGTCATTCGAAATGACTTCTCCATGCATTTTATGCATTGGTAAAAGCTCTATGATGAAAAGTGTGATATGTTTTCAGGTATCTCCTATACTAATAGAGCCACATGCTCACCGGTTTGCCACATGATGTAGGCCTATGGACTGAACAAGAAACCACCAAAAATTTTAACCAGTCATCGTTCTCACAACACTGAGGACCAGTCATTCGAAATGACTTCTCCATGCATTTTATGCATTGGTAAAAGCACTATGATGAAAAGTGTGATATGTTTTCAGGTATCTCCTATACTAATAGAGCCACATGCTCACCAGTTTGCCACATGATGTAGGCCTATGGACTGAACAAGAAACCACCAAAAATTTTAACCAATCATCGTTCTCACAACACTGAGGACCAGTCATTCGAAATGAATTCTCCATGCATTTTATGCATTGGTAAAAGCACTATGATGAAAAGTGTGATATGTTTTCAGGTATCTCCTATACTAATAGAGCCACATGTTCACCAGTTTGCCACATGATGTAGGCCTATGGACTGAACAAGAAACCACCAAAAATTTTAACCAGTCATCGTTCTCACAACACTGAGGACCAGTCATTCGAAATGACTTCTCCATGCATTTTATGCATTGGTAAAAGCACTATGATGAAAAGTGTGATATGTTTTCAGGTATCTCCTATACTAATAGAGCCACATGCTCACCGGTTTGCCACATGATGTAGGCCTATGGACTGAACAAGAAACCACCAAAAATTTTAACCAGTCATCGTTCTCACAACACTGAGGACCAGTCATTCGAAATGACTTCTCCATGCATTTTATGCATTGGTAAAAGCACTATGATGAAAAGTGTGATATGTTTTCAGGTATCTCCTATACTAATAGAGCCACATGCTCACCGGTTTGCCACATGATGTAGGCCTATGGACTGAACAAGAAACCACCAAAAATTTTAACCAGTCATCGTTCTCACAACACTGAGGACCAGTCATTCGAAATGACTTCTCCATGCATTTTATGCATTGGTAAAAGCACTATGATGAAAAGTGTGATATGTTTTCAGGTATCTCCTATACTAATAGAGCCACATGCTCACCGGTTTGCCACATGATGTAGGCCTATGGACTGAACAAGAAACCACCAAAAATTTTAACCAGTCATCGTTCTCACAACACTGAGGACCAGTCATTCGAAATGACTTCTCCATGCATTTTATGCATTGGTAAAAGCACTATGATGAAAAGTGTGATATGTTTTCAGGTATCTCCTATACTAATAGAGCCACATGCTCACCGGTTTGCCACATGATGTAGGCCTATGGACTGAACAAGAAACCACCAAAAATTTTAACCAGTCATCGTTCTCACAACACTGAGGACCAGTCATTCGAAATGACTTCTCCATGCATTTTATGCATTGGTAAAAGCACTATGATGAAAAGTGTGATATGTTTTCAGGTATCTCCTATACTAATAGAGCCACATGCTCACCGGTTTGCCACATGATGTAGGCCTATGGACTGAACAAGAAACCACCAAAAATTTTAACCAGTCATCGTTCTCACAACACTGAGGACCAGTCATTCGAAATGACTTCTCCATGCATTTTATGCATTGGTAAAAGCACTATGATGAAAAGTGTGATATGTTTTCAGGTATCTCCTATACTAATAGAGCCACATGCTCACCGGTTTGCCACATGATGTAGGCCTATGGACTGAACAAGAAACCACCAAAAATTTTAACCAGTCATCGTTCTCACAACACTGAGGACCAGTCATTCGAAATGACTTCTCCATGCATTTTATGCATTGGTAAAAGCACTATGATGAAAAGTGTGATATGTTTTCAGGTATCTCCTATACTAATAGAGCCACATGCTCACCGGTTTGCCACATGATGTAGGCCTATGGACTGAACAAGAAACCACCAAAAATTTTAACCAGTCATCGTTCTCACAACACTGAGGACCAGTCATTCGAAATGACTTCTCCATGCATTTTATGCATTGGTAAAAGCACTATGATGAAAAGTGTGATATGTTTTCAGGTATCTCCTATACTAATAGAGCCACATGCTCACCGGTTTGCCACATGATGTAGGCCTATGGACTGAACAAGAAACCACCAAAAATTTTAACCAGTCATCGTTCTCACAACACTGAGGACCAGTCATTCGAAATGACTTCTCCATGCATTTTATGCATTGGTAAAAGCACTATGATGAAAAGTGTGATATGTTTTCAGGTATCTCCTATACTAATAGAGCCACATGCTCACCGGTTTGCCACATGATGTAGGCCTATGGACTGAACAAGAAACCACCAAAAATTTTAACCAGTCATCGTTCTCACAACACTGAGGACCAGTCATTCGAAATGACTTCTCCATGCATTTTATGCATTGGTAAAAGCACTATGATGAAAAGTGTGATATGTTTTCAGGTATCTCCTATACTAATAGAGCCACATGCTCACCGGTTTGCCACATGATGTAGGCCTATGGACTGAACAAGAAACCACCAAAAATTTTAACCAGTCATCGTTCTCACAACACTGAGGACCAGTCATTCGAAATGACTTCTCCATGCATTTTATGCATTGGTAAAAGCACTATGATGAAAAGTGTGATATGTTTTCAGGTATCTCCTATACTAATAGAGCCACATGCTCACCGGTTTGCCACATGATGTAGGCCTATGGACTGAACAAGAAACCACCAAAAATTTTAACCAGTCATCGTTCTCACAACACTGAGGACCAGTCATTCGAAATGACTTCTCCATGCATTTTATGCATTGGTAAAAGCACTATGATGAAAAGTGTGATATGTTTTCAGGTATCTCCTATACTAATAGAGCCACATGCTCACCGGTTTGCCACATGATGTAGGCCTATGGACTGAACAAGAAACCACCAAAAATTTTAACCAGTCATCGTTCTCACAACACTGAGGACCAGTCATTCGAAATGACTTCTCCATGCATTTTATGCATTGGTAAAAGCACTATGATGAAAAGTGTGATATGTTTTCAGGTATCTCCTATACTAATAGAGCCACATGCTCACCGGTTTGCCACATGATGTAGGCCTATGGACTGAACAAGAAACCACCAAAAATTTTAACCAGTCATCGTTCTCACAACACTGAGGACCAGTCATTCGAAATGACTTCTCCATGCATTTTATGCATTGGTAAAAGCACTATGATGAAAAGTGTGATATGTTTTCAGGTATCTCCTATACTAATAGAGCCACATGCTCACCGGTTTGCCACATGATGTAGGCCTATGGACTGAACAAGAAACCACCAAAAATTTTAACCAGTCATCGTTCTCACAACACTGAGGACCAGTCATTCGAAATGACTTCTCCATGCATTTTATGCATTGGTAAAAGCACTATGATGAAAAGTGTGATATGTTTTCAGGTATCTCCTATACTAATAGAGCCACATGCTCACCGGTTTGCCACATGATGTAGGCCTATGGACTGAACAAGAAACCACCAAAAATTTTAACCAGTCATCGTTCTCACAACACTGAGGACCAGTCATTCGAAATGACTTCTCCATGCATTTTATGCATTGGTAAAAGCACTATGATGAAAAGTGTGATATGTTTTCAGGTATCTCCTATACTAATAGAGCCACATGCTCACCGGTTTGCCACATGATGTAGGCCTATGGACTGAACAAGAAACCACCAAAAATTTTAACCAGTCATCGTTCTCACAACACTGAGGACCAGTCATTCGAAATGACTTCTCCATGCATTTTATGCATTGGTAAAAGCACTATGATGAAAAGTGTGATATGTTTTCAGGTATCTCCTATACTAATAGAGCCACATGCTCACCGGTTTGCCACATGATGTAGGCCTATGGACTGAACAAGAAACCACCAAAAATTTTAACCAGTCATCGTTCTCACAACACTGAGGACCAGTCATTCGAAATGACTTCTCCATGCATTTTATGCATTGGTAAAAGCACTATGATGAAAAGTGTGATATGTTTTCAGGTATCTCCTATACTAATAGAGCCACATGCTCACCGGTTTGCCACATGATGTAGGCCTATGGACTGAACAAGAAACCACCAAAAATTTTAACCAGTCATCGTTCTCACAACACTGAGGACCAGTCATTCGAAATGACTTCTCCATGCATTTTATGCATTGGTAAAAGCACTATGATGAAAAGTGTGATATGTTTTCAGGTATCTCCTATACTAATAGAGCCACATGCTCACCGGTTTGCCACATGATGTAGGCCTATGGACTGAACAAGAAACCACCAAAAATTTTAACCAGTCATCGTTCTCACAACACTGAGGACCAGTCATTCGAAATGACTTCTCCATGCATTTTATGCATTGGTAAAAGCACTATGATGAAAAGTGTGATATGTTTTCAGGTATCTCCTATACTAATAGAGCCACATGCTCACCGGTTTGCCACATGATGTAGGCCTATGGACTGAACAAGAAACCACCAAAAATTTTAACCAGTCATCGTTCTCACAACACTGAGGACCAGTCATTCGAAATGACTTCTCCATGCATTTTATGCATTGGTAAAAGCACTATGATGAAAAGTGTGATATGTTTTCAGGTATCTCCTATACTAATAGAGCCACATGCTCACCGGTTTGCCACATGATGTAGGCCTATGGACTGAACAAGAAACCACCAAAAATTTTAACCAGTCATCGTTCTCACAACACTGAGGACCAGTCATTCGAAATGACTTCTCCATGCATTTTATGCATTGGTAAAAGCACTATGATGAAAAGTGTGATATGTTTTCAGGTATCTCCTATACTAATAGAGCCACATGCTCACCGGTTTGCCACATGATGTAGGCCTATGGACTGAACAAGAAACCACCAAAAATTTTAACCAGTCATCGTTCTCACAACACTGAGGACCAGTCATTCGAAATGACTTCTCCATGCATTTTATGCATTGGTAAAAGCACTATGATGAAAAGTGTGATATGTTTTCAGGTATCTCCTATACTAATAGAGCCACATGCTCACCGGTTTGCCACATGATGTAGGCCTATGGACTGAACAAGAAACCACCAAAAATTTTAACCAGTCATCGTTCTCACAACACTGAGGACCAGTCATTCGAAATGACTTCTCCATGCATTTTATGCATTGGTAAAAGCACTATGATGAAAAGTGTGATATGTTTTCAGGTATCTCCTATACTAATAGAGCCACATGCTCACCGGTTTGCCACATGATGTAGGCCTATGGACTGAACAAGAAACCACCAAAAATTTTAACCAGTCATCGTTCTCACAACACTGAGGACCAGTCATTCGAAATGACTTCTCCATGCATTTTATGCATTGGTAAAAGCACTATGATGAAAAGTGTGATATGTTTTCAGGTATCTCCTATACTAATAGAGCCACATGCTCACCGGTTTGCCACATGATGTAGGCCTATGGACTGAACAAGAAACCACCAAAAATTTTAACCAGTCATCGTTCTCACAACACTGAGGACCAGTCATTCGAAATGACTTCTCCATGCATTTTATGCATTGGTAAAAGCACTATGATGAAAAGTGTGATATGTTTTCAGGTATCTCCTATACTAATAGAGCCACATGCTCACCGGTTTGCCACATGATGTAGGCCTATGGACTGAACAAGAAACCACCAAAAATTTTAACCAGTCATCGTTCTCACAACACTGAGGACCAGTCATTCGAAATGACTTCTCCATGCATTTTATGCATTGGTAAAAGCACTATGATGAAAAGTGTGATATGTTTTCAGGTATCTCCTATACTAATAGAGCCACATGCTCACCGGTTTGCCACATGATGTAGGCCTATGGACTGAACAAGAAACCACCAAAAATTTTAACCAGTCATCGTTCTCACAACACTGAGGACCAGTCATTCGAAATGACTTCTCCATGCATTTTATGCATTGGTAAAAGCACTATGATGAAAAGTGTGATATGTTTTCAGGTATCTCCTATACTAATAGAGCCACATGCTCACCGGTTTGCCACATGATGTAGGCCTATGGACTGAACAAGAAACCACCAAAAATTTTAACCAGTCATCGTTCTCACAACACTGAGGACCAGTCATTCGAAATGACTTCTCCATGCATTTTATGCATTGGTAAAAGCACTATGATGAAAAGTGTGATATGTTTTCAGGTATCTCCTATACTAATAGAGCCACATGCTCACCGGTTTGCCACATGATGTAGGCCTATGGACTGAACAAGAAACCACCAAAAATTTTAACCAGTCATCGTTCTCACAACACTGAGGACCAGTCATTCGAAATGACTTCTCCATGCATTTTATGCATTGGTAAAAGCACTATGATGAAAAGTGTGATATGTTTTCAGGTATCTCCTATACTAATAGAGCCACATGCTCACCGGTTTGCCACATGATGTAGGCCTATGGACTGAACAAGAAACCACCAAAAATTTTAACCAGTCATCGTTCTCACAACACTGAGGACCAGTCATTCGAAATGACTTCTCCATGCATTTTATGCATTGGTAAAAGCACTATGATGAAAAGTGTGATATGTTTTCAGGTATCTCCTATACTAATAGAGCCACATGCTCACCGGTTTGCCACATGATGTAGGCCTATGGACTGAACAAGAAACCACCAAAAATTTTAACCAGTCATCGTTCTCACAACACTGAGGACCAGTCATTCGAAATGACTTCTCCATGCATTTTATGCATTGGTAAAAGCACTATGATGAAAAGTGTGATATGTTTTCAGGTATCTCCTATACTAATAGAGCCACATGCTCACCGGTTTGCCACATGATGTAGGCCTATGGACTGAACAAGAAACCACCAAAAATTTTAACCAGTCATCGTTCTCACAACACTGAGGACCAGTCATTCGAAATGACTTCTCCATGCATTTTATGCATTGGTAAAAGCACTATGATGAAAAGTGTGATATGTTTTCAGGTATCTCCTATACTAATAGAGCCACATGCTCACCGGTTTGCCACATGATGTAGGCCTATGGACTGAACAAGAAACCACCAAAAATTTTAACCAGTCATCGTTCTCACAACACTGAGGACCAGTCATTCGAAATGACTTCTCCATGCATTTTATGCATTGGTAAAAGCACTATGATGAAAAGTGTGATATGTTTTCAGGTATCTCCTATACTAATAGAGCCACATGCTCACCGGTTTGCCACATGATGTAGGCCTATGGACTGAACAAGAAACCACCAAAAATTTTAACCAGTCATCGTTCTCACAACACTGAGGACCAGTCATTCGAAATGACTTCTCCATGCATTTTATGCATTGGTAAAAGCACTATGATGAAAATGTGTGATATGTTTTCAGGTATCTCCTATACTAATAGAGCCACATGCTCACGCGGTTTGCCACATGATGTAGGCCTATGGACTGAACAAGAAACCACCAAAAATTTTAACCAGTCATCGTTCTCACAACACTGAGGACCAGTCATTCGAAATGACTTCTCCATGCATTTTATGCATTGGTAAAAGCACTATGATGAAAAGTGTGATATGTTTTCAGGTATCTCCTATACTAATAGAGCCACATGCTCACCGGTTTGCCACATGATGTAGGCCTATGGACTGAACAAGAAACCACCAAAAATTTTAACCAGTCATCGTTCTCACAACACTGAGGACCAGTCATTCGAAATGACTTCTCCATGCATTTTATGCATTGGTAAAAGCACTATGATGAAAAGTGTGATATGTTTTCAGGTATCTCCTATACTAATAGAGCCACATGCTCACCGGTTTGCCACATGATGTAGGCCTATGGACTGAACAAGAAACCACCAAAAATTTTAACCAGTCATCGTTCTCACAACACTGAGGACCAGTCATTCGAAATGACTTCTCCATGCATTTTATGCATTGGTAAAAGCACTATGATGAAAAGTGTGATATGTTTTCAGGTATCTCCTATACTAATAGAGCCACATGCTCACCGGTTTGCCACATGATGTAGGCCTATGGACTGAACAAGAAACCACCAAAAATTTTAACCAGTCATCGTTCTCACAACACTGAGGACCAGTCATTCGAAATGACTTCTCCATGCATTTTATGCATTGGTAAAAGCACTATGATGAAAAGTGTGATATGTTTTCAGGTATCTCCTATACTAATAGAGCCACATGCTCACCGGTTTGCCACATGATGTAGGCCTATGGACTGAACAAGAAACCACCAAAAATTTTAACCAGTCATCGTTCTCACAACACTGAGGACCAGTCATTCGAAATGACTTCTCCATGCATTTTATGCATTGGTAAAAGCACTATGATGAAAAGTGTGATATGTTTTCAGGTATCTCCTATACTAATAGAGCCACATGCTCACCGGTTTGCCACATGATGTAGGCCTATGGACTGAACAAGAAACCACCAAAAATTTTAACCAGTCATCGTTCTCACAACACTGAGGACCAGTCATTCGAAATGACTTCTCCATGCATTTTATGCATTGGTAAAAGCACTATGATGAAAAGTGTGATATGTTTTCAGGTATCTCCTATACTAATAGAGCCACATGCTCACCGGTTTGCCACATGATGTAGGCCTATGGACTGAACAAGAAACCACCAAAAATTTTAACCAGTCATCGTTCTCACAACACTGAGGACCAGTCATTCGAAATGACTTCTCCATGCATTTTATGCATTGGTAAAAGCACTATGATGAAAAGTGTGATATGTTTTCAGGTATCTCCTATACTAATAGAGCCACATGCTCACCGGTTTGCCACATGATGTAGGCCTATGGACTGAACAAGAAACCACCAAAAATTTTAACCAGTCATCGTTCTCACAACACTGAGGACCAGTCATTCGAAATGACTTCTCCATGCATTTTATGCATTGGTAAAAGCACTATGATGAAAAGTGTGATATGTTTTCAGGTATCTCCTATACTAATAGAGCCACATGCTCACCGGTTTGCCACATGATGTAGGCCTATGGACTGAACAAGAAACCACCAAAAATTTTAACCAGTCATCGTTCTCACAACACTGAGGACCAGTCATTCGAAATGACTTCTCCATGCATTTTATGCATTGGTAAAAGCACTATGATGAAAAGTGTGATATGTTTTCAGGTATCTCCTATACTAATAGAGCCACATGCTCACCGGTTTGCCACATGATGTAGGCCTATGGACTGAACAAGAAACCACCAAAATTTTAACCAGTCATCGTTCTCACAACACTGAGGACCAGTCATTCGAAATGACTTCTCCATGCATTTTATGCATTGGTAAAAGCACTATGATGAAAAGTGTGATATGTTTTCAGGTATCTCCTATACTAATAGAGCCACATGCTCACCGGTTTGCCACATGAGTAAACACAGATAGTGAACCACCAAAATTTCCTACACCAGTCATCGTTCTCACACAGGCTGAGGACCAGTCATTCGAAATGACTTCTCCATGCATTTTATGCATTGGTAAAGAAGCACTATGATGGAAAGAGTGTGATATGTTTCATGTATCTCCTAATCTATAAGAGCCACATGCTCACCGGTTTTGCACATGATGTAGGCCTATGGACTGAACAAGAAACCACCAAAAATTTTAACCAGTCATCGTTCTCACAACACTGAGGACCAGTCATTCGAAATGACTTCTCCATGCATTTTATGCATTGGTAAAAAGCACTATGATGAAAAGTGTGATATGTTTTCAGGTATCTCCTATACTAATAGAGCCACATGCTCACCGGTTTGCCACATGATGTAGGCCTATGGACTGAACAAGAAACCACCAAAAATTTTAACCAGTCATCGTTCTCACAACACTGAGGACCAGTCATTCGAAATGACTTCTCCATGCATTTTATGCATTGGTAAAAGCACTATGATGAAAAGTGTGATATGTTTTCAGGTATCTCCTATACTAATAGAGCCACATGCTCACCGGTTTGCCACATGATGTAGGCCTATGGACTGAACAAGAAACCACCAAAAATTTTAACCAGTCATCGTTCTCACAACACTGAGGACCAGTCATTCGAAATGACTTCTCCATGCATTTTATGCATTGGTAAAAGCACTATGATGAAAAGTGTGATATGTTTTCAGGTATCTCCTATACTAATAGAGCCACATGCTCACCGGTTTGCCACATGATGTAGGCCTATGGACTGAACAAGAAACCACCAAAAATTTTAACCAGTCATCGTTCTCACAACACTGAGGACCAGTCATTCGAAATGACTTCTCCATGCATTTTATGCATTGGTAAAAGCACTATGATGAAAAGTGTGATATGTTTTCAGGTATCTCCAATACTAATAGAGCCACATGCTCACACGGTTTGCCACATGATGTAGGCCTATGGACTGAACAAGAAACCACCAAAAATTTTAACCAGTCATCGTTCTCACAACACTGAGGACCAGTCATTCGAAATGACTTCTCCATGCATTTTATGCATTGGTAAAAGCACTATGATGAAAAGTGTGATATGTTTTCAGGTATCTCCTATACTAATAGAGCCACATGCTCACCGGTTTGCCACATGATGTAGGCCTATGGACTGAACAAGAAACCACCAAAAATTTTAACCAGTCATCGTTCTCACAACACTGAGGACCAGTCATTCGAAATGACTTCTCCATGCATTTTATGCATTGGTAAAAGCACTATGATGAAAAGTGTGATATGTTTTCAGGTATCTCCTATACTAATAGAGCCACATGCTCACCGGTTTGCCACATGATGTAGGCCTATGGACTGAACAAGAAACCACCAAAAATTTTAACCAGTCATCGTTCTCACAACACTGAGGACCAGTCATTCGAAATGACTTCTCCATGCATTTTATGCATTGGTAAAAGCACTATGATGAAAAGTGTGATATGTTTTCAGGTATCTCCTATACTAATAGAGCCACATGCTCACCGGTTTGCCACATGATGTAGGCCTATGGACTGAACAAGAAACCACCAAAAATTTTAACCAGTCATCGTTCTCACAACACTGAGGACCAGTCATTCGAAATGACTTCTCCATGCATTTTATGCATTGGTAAAAGCACTATGATGAAAAGTGTGATATGTTTTCAGGTATCTCCTATACTAATAGAGCCACATGCTCACCGGTTTGCCACATGATGTAGGCCTATGGACTGAACAAGAAACCACCAAAAATTTTAACCAGTCATCGTTCTCACAACACTGAGGACCAGTCATTCGAAATGACTTCTCCATGCATTTTATGCATTGGTAAAAGCACTATGATGAAAAGTGTGATATGTTTTCAGGTATCTCCTATACTAATAGAGCCACATGCTCACCGGTTTGCCACATGATGTAGGCCTATGGACTGAACAAGAAACCACCAAAAATTTTAACCAGTCATCGTTCTCACAACACTGAGGACCAGTCATTCGAAATGACTTCTCCATGCATTTTATGCATTGGTAAAAGCACTATGATGAAAAGTGTGATATGTTTTCAGGTATCTCCTATACTAATAGAGCCACATGCTCACCGGTTTGCCACATGATGTAGGCCTATGGACTGAACAAGAAACCACCAAAAATTTTAACCAGTCATCGTTCTCACAACACTGAGGACCAGTCATTCGAAATGACTTCTCCATGCATTTTATGCATTGGTAAAAGCACTATGATGAAAAGTGTGATATGTTTTCAGGTATCTCCTATACTAATAGAGCCACATGCTCACCGGTTTGCCACATGATGTAGGCCTATGGACTGAACAAGAAACCACCAAAAATTTTAACCAGTCATCGTTCTCACAACACTGAGGACCAGTCATTCGAAATGACTTCTCCATGCATTTTATGCATTGGTAAAAGCACTATGATGAAAAGTGTGATATGTTTTCAGGTATCTCCTATACTAATAGAGCCACATGCTCACCGGTTTGCCACATGATGTAGGCCTATGGACTGAACAAGAAACCACCAAAAATTTTAACCAGTCATCGTTCTCACAACACTGAGGACCAGTCATTCGAAATGACTTCTCCATGCATTTTATGCATTGGTAAAAGCACTATGATGAAAAGTGTGATATGTTTTCAGGTATCTCCTATACTAATAGAGCCACATGCTCACCGGTTTGCCACATGATGTAGGCCTATGGACTGAACAAGAAACCACCAAAAATTTTAACCAGTCATCGTTCTCACAACACTGAGGACCAGTCATTCGAAATGACTTCTCCATGCATTTTATGCATTGGTAAAAGCACTATGATGAAAAGTGTGATATGTTTTCAGGTATCTCCTATACTAATAGAGCCACATGCTCACCGGTTTGCCACATGATGTAGGCCTATGGACTGAACAAGAAACCACCAAAAATTTTAACCAGTCATCGTTCTCACAACACTGAGGACCAGTCATTCGAAATGACTTCTCCATGCATTTTATGCATTGGTAAAAGCACTATGATGAAAAGTGTGATATGTTTTCAGGTATCTCCTATACTAATAGAGCCACATGCTCACCGGTTTGCCACATGATGTAGGCCTATGGACTGAACAAGAAACCACCAAAAATTTTAACCAGTCATCGTTCTCACAACACTGAGGACCAGTCATTCGAAATGACTTCTCCATGCATTTTATGCATTGGTAAAAGCACTATGATGAAAAGTGTGATATGTTTTCAGGTATCTCCTATACTAATAGAGCCACATGCTCACCGGTTTGCCACATGATGTAGGCCTATGGACTGAACAAGAAACCACCAAAAATTTTAACCAGTCATCGTTCTCACAACACTGAGGACCAGTCATTCGAAATGACTTCTCCATGCATTTTATGCATTGGTAAAAGCACTATGATGAAAAGTGTGATATGTTTTCAGGTATCTCCTATACTAATAGAGCCACATGCTCACCGGTTTGCCACATGATGTAGGCCTATGGACTGAACAAGAAACCACCAAAAATTTTAACCAGTCATCGTTCTCACAACACTGAGGACCAGTCATTCGAAATGACTTCTCCATGCATTTTATGCATTGGTAAAAGCACTATGATGAAAAGTGTGATATGTTTTCAGGTATCTCCTATACTAATAGAGCCACATGCTCACCGGTTTGCCACATGATGTAGGCCTATGGACTGAACAAGAAACCACCAAAAATTTTAACCAGTCATCGTTCTCACAACACTGAGGACCAGTCATTCGAAATGACTTCTCCATGCATTTTATGCATTGGTAAAAGCACTATGATGAAAAGTGTGATATGTTTTCAGGTATCTCCTATACTAATAGAGCCACATGCTCACCGGTTTGCCACATGATGTAGGCCTATGGACTGAACAAGAAACCACCAAAAATTTTAACCAGTCATCGTTCTCACAACACTGAGGACCAGTCATTCGAAATGACTTCTCCATGCATTTTATGCATTGGTAAAAGCACTATGATGAAAAGTGTGATATGTTTTCAGGTATCTCCTATACTAATAGAGCCACATGCTCACCGGTTTGCCACATGATGTAGGCCTATGGACTGAACAAGAAACCACCAAAAATTTTAACCAGTCATCGTTCTCACAACACTGAGGACCAGTCATTCGAAATGACTTCTCCATGCATTTTATGCATTGGTAAAAGCACTATGATGAAAAGTGTGATATGTTTTCAGGTATCTCCTATACTAATAGAGCCACATGCTCACCGGTTTGCCACATGATGTAGGCCTATGGACTGAACAAGAAACCACCAAAAATTTTAACCAGTCATCGTTCTCACAACACTGAGGACCAGTCATTCGAAATGACTTCTCCATGCATTTTATGCATTGGTAAAAGCACTATGATGAAAAGTGTGATATGTTTTCAGGTATCTCCTATACTAATAGAGCCACATGCTCACCGGTTTGCCACATGATGTAGGCCTATGGACTGAACAAGAAACCACCAAAAATTTTAACCAGTCATCGTTCTCACAACACTGAGGACCAGTCATTCGAAATGACTTCTCCATGCATTTTATGCATTGGTAAAAGCACTATGATGAAAAGTGTGATATGTTTTCAGGTATCTCCTATACTAATAGAGCCACATGCTCACCGGTTTGCCACATGATGTAGGCCTATGGACTGAACAAGAAACCACCAAAAATTTTAACCAGTCATCGTTCTCACAACACTGAGGACCAGTCATTCGAAATGACTTCTCCATGCATTTTATGCATTGGTAAAAGCACTATGATGAAAAGTGTGATATGTTTTCAGGTATCTCCTATACTAATAGAGCCACATGCTCACCGGTTTGCCACATGATGTAGGCCTATGGACTGAACAAGAAACCACCAAAAATTTTAACCAGTCATCGTTCTCACAACACTGAGGACCAGTCATTCGAAATGACTTCTCCATGCATTTTATGCATTGGTAAAAGCACTATGATGAAAAGTGTGATATGTTTTCAGGTATCTCCTATACTAATAGAGCCACATGCTCACCGGTTTGCCACATGATGTAGGCCTATGGACTGAACAAGAAACCACCAAAAATTTTAACCAGTCATCGTTCTCACAACACTGAGGACCAGTCATTCGAAATGACTTCTCCATGCATTTTATGCATTGGTAAAAGCACTATGATGAAAAGTGTGATATGTTTTCAGGTATCTCCTATACTAATAGAGCCACATGCTCACCGGTTTGCCACATGATGTAGGCCTATGGACTGAACAAGAAACCACCAAAAATTTTAACCAGTCATCGTTCTCACAACACTGAGGACCAGTCATTCGAAATGACTTCTCCATGCATTTTATGCATTGGTAAAAGCACTATGATGAAAAGTGTGATATGTTTTCAGGTATCTCCTATACTAATAGAGCCACATGCTCACCGGTTTGCCACATGATGTAGGCCTATGGACTGAACAAGAAACCACCAAAAATTTTAACCAGTCATCGTTCTCACAACACTGAGGACCAGTCATTCGAAATGACTTCTCCATGCATTTTATGCATTGGTAAAAGCACTATGATGAAAAGTGTGATATGTTTTCAGGTATCTCCTATACTAATAGAGCCACATGCTCACCGGTTTGCCACATGATGTAGGCCTATGGACTGAACAAGAAACCACCAAAAATTTTAACCAGTCATCGTTCTCACAACACTGAGGACCAGTCATTCGAAATGACTTCTCCATGCATTTTATGCATTGGTAAAAGCACTATGATGAAAAGTGTGATATGTTTTCAGGTATCTCCTATACTAATAGAGCCACATGCTCACCGGTTTGCCACATGATGTAGGCCTATGGACTGAACAAGAAACCACCAAAAATTTTAACCAGTCATCGTTCTCACAACACTGAGGACCAGTCATTCGAAATGACTTCTCCATGCATTTTATGCATTGGTAAAAGCACTATGATGAAAAGTGTGATATGTTTTCAGGTATCTCCTATACTAATAGAGCCACATGCTCACCGGTTTGCCACATGATGTAGGCCTATGGACTGAACAAGAAACCACCAAAAATTTTAACCAGTCATCGTTCTCACAACACTGAGGACCAGTCATTCGAAATGACTTCTCCATGCATTTTATGCATTGGTAAAAGCACTATGATGAAAAGTGTGATATGTTTTCAGGTATCTCCTATACTAATAGAGCCACATGCTCACCGGTTTGCCACATGATGTAGGCCTATGGACTGAACAAGAAACCACCAAAAATTTTAACCAGTCATCGTTCTCACAACACTGAGGACCAGTCATTCGAAATGACTTCTCCATGCATTTTATGCATTGGTAAAAGCACTATGATGAAAAGTGTGATATGTTTTCAGGTATCTCCTATACTAATAGAGCCACATGCTCACCGGTTTGCCACATGATGTAGGCCTATGGACTGAACAAGAAACCACCAAAAATTTTAACCAGTCATCGTTCTCACAACACTGAGGACCAGTCATTCGAAATGACTTCTCCATGCATTTTATGCATTGGTAAAAGCACTATGATGAAAAGTGTGATATGTTTTCAGGTATCTCCTATACTAATAGAGCCACATGCTCACCGGTTTGCCACATGATGTAGGCCTATGGACTGAACAAGAAACCACCAAAAATTTTAACCAGTCATCGTTCTCACAACACTGAGGACCAGTCATTCGAAATGACTTCTCCATGCATTTTATGCATTGGTAAAAGCACTATGATGAAAAGTGTGATATGTTTTCAGGTATCTCCTATACTAATAGAGCCACATGCTCACCGGTTTGCCACATGATGTAGGCCTATGGACTGAACAAGAAACCACCAAAAATTTTAACCAGTCATCGTTCTCACAACACTGAGGACCAGTCATTCGAAATGACTTCTCCATGCATTTTATGCATTGGTAAAAGCACTATGATGAAAAGTGTGATATGTTTTCAGGTATCTCCTATACTAATAGAGCCACATGCTCACCGGTTTGCCACATGATGTAGGCCTATGGACTGAACAAGAAACCACCAAAAATTTTAACCAGTCATCGTTCTCACAACACTGAGGACCAGTCATTCGAAATGACTTCTCCATGCATTTTATGCATTGGTAAAAGCACTATGATGAAAAGTGTGATATGTTTTCAGGTATCTCCTATACTAATAGAGCCACATGCTCACCGGTTTGCCACATGATGTAGGCCTATGGACTGAACAAGAAACCACCAAAAATTTTAACCAGTCATCGTTCTCACAACACTGAGGACCAGTCATTCGAAATGACTTCTCCATGCATTTTATGCATTGGTAAAAGCACTATGATGAAAAGTGTGATATGTTTTCAGGTATCTCCTATACTAATAGAGCCACATGCTCACCGGTTTGCCACATGATGTAGGCCTATGGACTGAACAAGAAACCACCAAAAATTTTAACCAGTCATCGTTCTCACAACACTGAGGACCAGTCATTCGAAATGACTTCTCCATGCATTTTATGCATTGGTAAAAGCACTATGATGAAAAGTGTGATATGTTTTCAGGTATCTCCTATACTAATAGAGCCACATGCTCACCGGTTTGCCACATGATGTAGGCCTATGGACTGAACAAGAAACCACCAAAAATTTTAACCAGTCATCGTTCTCACAACACTGAGGACCAGTCATTCGAAATGACTTCTCCATGCATTTTATGCATTGGTAAAAGCACTATGATGAAAAGTGTGATATGTTTTCAGGTATCTCCTATACTAATAGAGCCACATGCTCACCGGTTTGCCACATGATGTAGGCCTATGGACTGAACAAGAAACCACCAAAAATTTTAACCAGTCATCGTTCTCACAACACTGAGGACCAGTCATTCGAAATGACTTCTCCATGCATTTTATGCATTGGTAAAAGCACTATGATGAAAAGTGTGATATGTTTTCAGGTATCTCCTATACTAATAGAGCCACATGCTCACCGGTTTGCCACATGATGTAGGCCTATGGACTGAACAAGAAACCACCAAAAATTTTAACCAGTCATCGTTCTCACAACACTGAGGACCAGTCATTCGAAATGACTTCTCCATGCATTTTATGCATTGGTAAAAGCACTATGATGAAAAGTGTGATATGTTTTCAGGTATCTCCTATACTAATAGAGCCACATGCTCACCGGTTTGCCACATGATGTAGGCCTATGGACTGAACAAGAAACCACCAAAAATTTTAACCAGTCATCGTTCTCACAACACTGAGGACCAGTCATTCGAAATGACTTCTCCATGCATTTTATGCATTGGTAAAAGCACTATGATGAAAAGTGTGATATGTTTTCAGGTATCTCCTATACTAATAGAGCCACATGCTCACCGGTTTGCCACATGATGTAGGCCTATGGACTGAACAAGAAACCACCAAAAATTTTAACCAGTCATCGTTCTCACAACACTGAGGACCAGTCATTCGAAATGACTTCTCCATGCATTTTATGCATTGGTAAAAGCACTATGATGAAAAGTGTGATATGTTTTCAGGTATCTCCTATACTAATAGAGCCACATGCTCACCGGTTTGCCACATGATGTAGGCCTATGGACTGAACAAGAAACCACCAAAAATTTTAACCAGTCATCGTTCTCACAACACTGAGGACCAGTCATTCGAAATGACTTCTCCATGCATTTTATGCATTGGTAAAAGCACTATGATGAAAAGTGTGATATGTTTTCAGGTATCTCCTATACTAATAGAGCCACATGCTCACCGGTTTGCCACATGATGTAGGCCTATGGACTGAACAAGAAACCACCAAAAATTTTAACCAGTCATCGTTCTCACAACACTGAGGACCAGTCATTCGAAATGACTTCTCCATGCATTTTATGCATTGGTAAAAGCACTATGATGAAAAGTGTGATATGTTTTCAGGTATCTCCTATACTAATAGAGCCACATGCTCACCGGTTTGCCACATGATGTAGGCCTATGGACTGAACAAGAAACCACCAAAAATTTTAACCAGTCATCGTTCTCACAACACTGAGGACCAGTCATTCGAAATGACTTCTCCATGCATTTTATGCATTGGTAAAAGCACTATGATGAAAAGTGTGATATGTTTTCAGGTATCTCCTATACTAATAGAGCCACATGCTCACCGGTTTGCCACATGATGTAGGCCTATGGACTGAACAAGAAACCACCAAAAATTTTAACCAGTCATCGTTCTCACAACACTGAGGACCAGTCATTCGAAATGACTTCTCCATGCATTTTATGCATTGGTAAAAGCACTATGATGAAAAGTGTGATATGTTTTCAGGTATCTCCTATACTAATAGAGCCACATGCTCACCGGTTTGCCACATGATGTAGGCCTATGGACTGAACAAGAAACCACCAAAAATTTTAACCAGTCATCGTTCTCACAACACTGAGGACCAGTCATTCGAAATGACTTCTCCATGCATTTTATGCATTGGTAAAAGCACTATGATGAAAAGTGTGATATGTTTTCAGGTATCTCCTATACTAATAGAGCCACATGCTCACCGGTTTGCCACATGATGTAGGCCTATGGACTGAACAAGAAACCACCAAAAATTTTAACCAGTCATCGTTCTCACAACACTGAGGACCAGTCATTCGAAATGACTTCTCCATGCATTTTATGCATTGGTAAAAGCACTATGATGAAAAGTGTGATATGTTTTCAGGTATCTCCTATACTAATAGAGCCACATGCTCACCGGTTTGCCACATGATGTAGGCCTATGGACTGAACAAGAAACCACCAAAAATTTTAACCAGTCATCGTTCTCACAACACTGAGGACCAGTCATTCGAAATGACTTCTCCATGCATTTTATGCATTGGTAAAAGCACTATGATGAAAAGTGTGATATGTTTTCAGGTATCTCCTATACTAATAGAGCCACATGCTCACCGGTTTGCCACATGATGTAGGCCTATGGACTGAACAAGAAACCACCAAAAATTTTAACCAGTCATCGTTCTCACAACACTGAGGACCAGTCATTCGAAATGACTTCTCCATGCATTTTATGCATTGGTAAAAGCACTATGATGAAAAGTGTGATATGTTTTCAGGTATCTCCTATACTAATAGAGCCACATGCTCACCGGTTTGCCACATGATGTAGGCCTATGGACTGAACAAGAAACCACCAAAAATTTTAACCAGTCATCGTTCTCACAACACTGAGGACCAGTCATTCGAAATGACTTCTCCATGCATTTTATGCATTGGTAAAAGCACTATGATGAAAATGTGTGATATGTTTTCAGGTATCTCCTATACTAATAGAGCCACATGCTCACACGGTTTGCCACATGATGTAGGCCTATGGACTGAACAAGAAACCACCAAAAATTTTAACCAGTCATCGTTCTCACAACACTGAGGACCAGTCATTCGAAATGACTTCTCCATGCATTTTATGCATTGGTAAAAGCACTATGATGAAAAGTGTGATATGTTTTCAGGTATCTCCTATACTAATAGAGCCACATGCTCACCGGTTTGCCACATGATGTAGGCCTATGGACTGAACAAGAAACCACCAAAAATTTTAACCAGTCATCGTTCTCACAACACTGAGGACCAGTCATTCGAAATGACTTCTCCATGCATTTTATGCATTGGTAAAAGCACTATGATGAAAAGTGTGATATGTTTTCAGGTATCTCCTATACTAATAGAGCCACATGCTCACCGGTTTGCCACATGATGTAGGCCTATGGACTGAACAAGAAACCACCAAAAATTTTAACCAGTCATCGTTCTCACAACACTGAGGACCAGTCATTCGAAATGACTTCTCCATGCATTTTATGCATTGGTAAAAGCACTATGATGAAAAGTGTGATATGTTTTCAGGTATCTCCTATACTAATAGAGCCACATGCTCACCGGTTTGCCACATGATGTAGGCCTATGGACTGAACAAGAAACCACCAAAAATTTTAACCAGTCATCGTTCTCACAACACTGAGGACCAGTCATTCGAAATGACTTCTCCATGCATTTTATGCATTGGTAAAAGCACTATGATGAAAAGTGTGATATGTTTTCAGGTATCTCCTATACTAATAGAGCCACATGCTCACCGGTTTGCCACATGATGTAGGCCTATGGACTGAACAAGAAACCACCAAAAATTTTAACCAGTCATCGTTCTCACAACACTGAGGACCAGTCATTCGAAATGACTTCTCCATGCATTTTATGCATTGGTAAAAGCACTATGATGAAAAGTGTGATATGTTTTCAGGTATCTCCTATACTAATAGAGCCACATGCTCACCGGTTTGCCACATGATGTAGGCCTATGGACTGAACAAGAAACCACCAAAAATTTTAACCAGTCATCGTTCTCACAACACTGAGGACCAGTCATTCGAAATGACTTCTCCATGCATTTTATGCATTGGTAAAAGCACTATGATGAAAAGTGTGATATGTTTTCAGGTATCTCCTATACTAATAGAGCCACATGCTCACCGGTTTGCCACATGATGTAGGCCTATGGACTGAACAAGAAACCACCAAAAATTTTAACCAGTCATCGTTCTCACAACACTGAGGACCAGTCATTCGAAATGACTTCTCCATGCATTTTATGCATTGGTAAAAGCACTATGATGAAAAGTGTGATATGTTTTCAGGTATCTCCTATACTAATAGAGCCACATGCTCACCGGTTTGCCACATGATGTAGGCCTATGGACTGAACAAGAAACCACCAAAAATTTTAACCAGTCATCGTTCTCACAACACTGAGGACCAGTCATTCGAAATGACTTCTCCATGCATTTTATGCATTGGTAAAAGCACTATGATGAAAAGTGTGATATGTTTTCAGGTATCTCCTATACTAATAGAGCCACATGCTCACCGGTTTGCCACATGATGTAGGCCTATGGACTGAACAAGAAACCACCAAAAATTTTAACCAGTCATCGTTCTCACAACACTGAGGACCAGTCATTCGAAATGACTTCTCCATGCATTTTATGCATTGGTAAAAGCACTATGATGAAAAGTGTGATATGTTTTCAGGTATCTCCTATACTAATAGAGCCACATGCTCACCGGTTTGCCACATGATGTAGGCCTATGGACTGAACAAGAAACCACCAAAAATTTTAACCAGTCATCGTTCTCACAACACTGAGGACCAGTCATTCGAAATGACTTCTCCATGCATTTTATGCATTGGTAAAAGCACTATGATGAAAAGTGTGATATGTTTTCAGGTATCTCCTATACTAATAGAGCCACATGCTCACCGGTTTGCCACATGATGTAGGCTAATGGACTGAACAAGAAACCACCAAAAATTTTAACCAGTCATCGTTCTCACAACACTGAGGACCAGTCATTCGAAATGACTTCTCCATGCATTTTATGCATTGGTAAAAGCACTATGATGAAAAGTGTGATATGTTTTCAGGTATCTCCTATACTAATAGAGCCACATGCTCACCGGTTTGCCACATGATGTAGGCTATGGACTGAACAAGAAACCACCAAAAATTTTAACCAGTCATCGTTCTCACAACACTGAGGACCAGTCATTCGAAATGACTTCTCCATGCATTTTATGCATTGGTAAAAGCACTATGATGAAAAGTGTGATATGTTTTCAGGTATCTCCTATACTAATAGAGCCACATGCTCACCGGTTTGCCACATGATGTAGGCCTAATGGACTGAACAAGAAACCACCAAAAATTTTAACCAGTCATCGTTCTCACAACACTGAGGACCAGTCATTCGAAATGACTTCTCCATGCATTTTATGCATTGGTAAAAGCACTATGATGAAAAGTGTGATATGTTTTCAGGTATCTCCTATACTAATAGAGCCACATGCTCACCGGTTTGCCACATGATGTAGGCCTATGGACTGAACAAGAAACCACCAAAATTTTTAACCAGTCATCGTTCTCACAACACTGAGGACCAGTCATTCGAAATGACTTCTCCATGCATTTTATGCATTGGTAAAAGCACTATGATGAAAAGTGTGATATGTTTTCAGGTATCTCCTATACTAATAGAGCCACATGCTCACCGGTTTTGCCACATGATGTAGGCCTATGGACTGAACAAGAAACCACCAAAAATTTTAACCAGTCATCGTTCTCACAACACTGAGGACCAGTCATTCGAAATGACTTCTCCATGCATTTTATGCATTGGTAAAAGCACTATGATGAAAAGTGTGATATGTTTTCAGGTATCTCCTATACTAATAGAGCCACATGCTCACCGGTTTGCCACATGATGTAGGCCTATGGACTGAACAAGAAACCACCAAAAATTTTAACCAGTCATCGTTCTCACAACACTGAGGACCAGTCATTCGAAATGACTTCTCCATGCATTTTATGCATTGGTAAAAGCACTATGATGAAAAGTTGATATGTTTTCAGGTATCTCCTATACTAATAGAGCCACATGCTCACCGGTTTGCCACATGATGTAGGCCTATGGACTGAACAAGAAACCACCAAAAATTTTAACCAGTCATCGTTCTCACAACACTGAGGACCAGTCATTCGAAATGACTTCTCCATGCATTTTATGCATTGGTAAAAGCACTATGATGAAAAGTGTGATATGTTTTCAGGTATCTCCTATACTAATAGAGCCACATGCTCACCGGTTTGCCACATGATGTAGGCCTATGGAACTGAACAAGAAACCACCAAAAATTTTATCCAGTCATCGTTCTCACAACACTGAGGACCAGTCATTCGAAATGACTTCTCCATGCATTTTATGCATTGGTAAAAGCACTATGATGAAAAGTGTGATATGTTTTCAGGTATCTCCTATACTAATAGAGCCACATGCTCACCGGTTTGCCACATGATGTAGGCCTATGGACTGAACAAGAAACCACCAAAAATTTTAACCAGTCATCGTTCTCACAACACTGAGGACCAGTCATTCGAAATGACTTCTCCATGCATTTTATGCATTGGTAAAAGCACTATGATGAAAAGTGTGATATGTTTTCAGGTATCTCCTATACTAATAGAGCCACATGCTCACCGGTTTGCCACATGATGTAGGCCTAATGGACTGAACAAGAAACCACCAAAAATTTTAACCAGTCATCGTTCTCACAACACTGAGGACCAGTCATTCGAAATGACTTCTCCATGCATTTTATGCATTGGTAAAAGCACTATGATGAAAAGTGTGATATGTTTTCAGGTATCTCCTATACTAATAGAGCCACATGCTCACCGGTTGCCACATGATGTAGGCTATGGACTGAACAAGAAACCACCAAAAATTTTAACCAGTCATCGTTCTCACAACACTGAGGACCAGTCATTCGAAATGACTTCTCCATGCATTTTATGCATTGGTAAAAGCACTATGATGAAACACTATGATGAAAAGTGTGATATGTTTTCAGGTATCTCCTATACTAATAGAGCCACATGCTCACCGGTTTGCCACATGATGTAGGCTAATGGACTGAACAAGAAACCACCAAAAATTTTAACCAGTCATCGTTCTCACAACACTGAGGACCAGTCATTCGAAATGACTTCTCCATGCATTTTATGCATTGGTAAAAGCACTATGATGAAAAGTGTGATATGTTTTCAGGTATCTCCTATACTAATAGAGCCACATGCTCACCGGTTTGCCACATGATGTAGGCCTATGGACTGAACAAGATACCACCAAAAATTTTAACCAGTCATCGTTCTCACAACACTGAGGACCAGTCATTCGAAATGACTTCTCCATGCATTTTATGCATTGGTAAAAGCACTATGATGAAAAGTGTGATATGTTTTCAGGTATCTCCTATACTAATAGAGCCACATGCTCACCGGTTTGCCACATGATGTAGGCCTATGGACTGAACAAGAAACCACCAAAAATTTTAACCAGTCATCGTTCTCACAACACTGAGGACCAGTCATTCGAAATGACTTCTCCATGCATTTTATGCATTGGTAAAAGCACTATGATGAAAAGTATGATATGTTTTCAGGTATCTCCTATACTAATAGAGCCACATGCTCACCGGTTTGCCACATGATGTAGGCCTATGGACTGAACAAGAAACCACCAAAAATTTTAACCAGTCATCGTTCTCACAACACTGAGGACCAGTCATTCGAAATGACTTCTCCATGCATTTTATGCATTGGTAAAAGCACTATGATGAAAAGTGTGATATGTTTTCAGGTATCTCCTATACTAATAGAGCCACATGCTCACCGGTTTGCCACATGATGTAGGCCTATGGACTGAACAAGAAACCACCAAAAATTTTAACCAGTCATCGTTCTCACAACACTGAGGACCAGTCATTCGAAATGACTTCTCCATGCATTTTATGCATTGGTAAAAGCACTATGATGAAAAGTGTGATATGTTTTCAGGTATCTCCTATACTAATAGAGCCACATGCTCACCGGTTTGCCACATGATGTAGGCCTATGGACTGAACAAGAAACCACCAAAAATTTTAACCAGTCATCGTTCTCACAACACTGAGGACCAGTCATTCGAAATGACTTCTCCATGCATTTTATGCATTGGTAAAAGCACTATGATGAAAAGTGTGATATGTTTTCAGGTATCTCCTATACTAATAGAGCCACATGCTCACCGGTTTGCCACATGATGTAGGCCTATGGACTGAACAAGAAACCACCAAAAATTTTAACCAGTCATCGTTCTCACAACACTGAGGACCAGTCATTCGAAATGACTTCTCCATGCATTTTATGCATTGGTAAAAGCACTATGATGAAAAGTGTGATATGTTTTCAGGTATCTCCTATACTAATAGAGCCACATGCTCACCGGTTTGCCACATGATGTAGGCCTATGTACTGAACAAGAAACCACCAAAAATTTTAACCAGTCATCGTTCTCACAACACTGAGGACCAGTCATTCGAAATGACTTCTCCATGCATTTTATGCATTGGTAAAAGCACTATGATGAAAAGTGTGATATGTTTTCAGGTATCTCCTATACTAATAGAGCCACATGCTCACCGGTTTGCCACATGATGTAGGCCTATGGACTGAACAAGAAACCACCAAAAATTTTAACCAGTCATCGTTCTCACAACACTGAGGACCAGTCATTCGAAATGACTTCTCCAGGCATTTTATGCATTGGTAAAAGCACTATGATGAAGTGTGATATGTTTTCAGGTATCTCCTATACTAATAGAGCCACATGCTCACCGATTTGCCACATGATGTAGGCCTATGGACTGAACAAGAAACCACCAAAAATTTTAACCAGTCATCGTTCTCACAACACTGAGGACCAGTCATTCGAAATGACTTCTCCATGCATTTTATGCATTGGTAAAAGCACTATGATGAAAAGTGTGATATGTTTTCAGGTATCTCCTATACTAATAGAGCCACATGCTCACCGGTTTGCCACATGATGTAGGCCTATGGACTGAACAAGAAACCACCAAAAATTTTAACCAGTCATCGTTCTCACAACACTGAGGACCAGTCATTCGAAATGACTTCTCCATGCATTTTATGCATTGGTAAAAGCACTATGATGAAAAGTGTGATATGTTTTCAGGTATCTCCTATACTAATAGAGCCACATGCTCACCGGTTTGCCACATGATGTAGGCCTATGGACTGAACAAGAAACCACCAAAAATTTTAACCAGTCATCGTTCTCACAACACTGAGGACCAGTCATTCGAAATGACTTCTCCAGTCATTTTATGCATTGGTAAAAGCACTATGATGAAAAGTGTGATATATTTTCAGGTATCTCCTATACTAATAGAGCCACATGCTCACCGGTTTGCCACATGATGTAGGCCTATGGACTGAACAAGAAACCACCAAAAATTTTAACCAGTCATCGTTCTCACAACACTGAGGACCAGTCATTCGAAATGACTTCTCCATGCATTTTATGCATTGGTAAAAGCACTATGATGAAAAGTGTGATATGTTTTCAGGTATCTCCTATACTAATAGAGCCACATGCTCACCGGTTTGCCACATGATGTAGGCCTATGGACTGAACAAGAAACCACCAAAAATTTTAATCAGTCATCGTTCTCACAACACTGAGGACCAGTCATTCGAAATGACTTCTCCATGCATTTTATGCATTGGTAAAAGCACTATGATGAAAAGTGTGATATGTTTTCAGGTATCTCCTATACTAATAGAGCCACATGCTCACCGGTTTGCCACATGATGTAGGCCTATGGACTGAACAAGAAACCACCAAAAATTTTAACCAGTCATCGTTCTCACAACACTGAGGACCAGTCATTCGAAATGACTTCTCCATGCATTTTATGCATTGGTAAAAGCACTATGATGAAAAGTGTGATATGTTTTCAGGTATCTCCTATACTAATAGAGCCACATGCTCACCGGTTTGCCACATGATGTAGGCCTATGGACTGAACAAGAAACCACCAAAAATTTTAACCAGTCATCGTTCTCACAACACTGAGGACCAGTCATTCGAAATGACTTCTCCATGCATTTTATGCATTGGTAAAAGCATTATGATGAAAAGTGTGATATGTTTTCAGGTATCTCCTATACTAATAGAGCCACATGCTCACCGGTTTGCCACATGATGTAGGCCTATGGACTGAACAAGAAACCACCAAAAATTCTAACCAGTCATCGTTCTTACAACACTGAGGACCAGTCATTCGAAATGACTTCTCCATGCATTTTATGCATTGGTAAAAGCACTATGATGAAAAGTGTGATATGTTTTCAGGTATCTCCTATACTAATAGAGCCACATGCTCACCGGTTTGCCACATGATGTAGGCCTATGGACTGAACAAGAAACCACCAAAAATTTTAACCAGTCATCGTTCTCACAACACTGAGGACCAGTCATTCGAAATGACTTCTCCATGCATTTTATGCATTGGTAAAAGCACTATGATGAAAAGTGTGATATGTTTTCAGGTATCTCCTATACTAATAGAGCCACATGCTCACCGGTTTGCCACATGATGTAGGCCTATGTACTGAACAAGAAACCACCAAAAATTTTAACCAGTCATCGTTCTCACAACACTGAGGACCAGTCATTCGAAATGACTTCTCCATGCATTTTATGCATTGGTAAAAGCACTATGATGAAAAGTGTGATATGTTTTCAGGTATCTCCTATACTAATAGAGCCACATGCTCACCGGTTTGCCACATGATGTAGGCCTATGGACTGAACAAGAAACCACCAAAAATTTTAACCAGTCATCGTTCTCACAACACTGAGGACCAGTCATTCGAAATGACTTCTCCATGCATTTTATGCATTGGTAAAAGCACTATGATGAAAAGTGTGATATGTTTTCAGGTATCTCCTATACTAATAGAGCCACATGCTCACCGGTTTGCCACATGATGTAGGCCTATGGACTGAACAAGAAACCACCAAAAATTTTAACCAGTCATCGTTCTCACAACACTGAGGACCAGTCATTCGAAATGACTTCTCCAGGCATTTTATGCATTGGTAAAAGCACTATGATGAAAAGTGTGATATGTTTTCAGGTATCTCCTATACTAATAGAGCCACATGCTCACCGGTTTGCCACCCTACACTCTAAACTCTATACCCTACACTCTATACCCTACACTCTATACCCTACACTCTATACCCTACACTCTACACTCTATACCCTACACTCTATACCCTACACTCTATACCCTACACTCTATACCCTACACTCTATACCCTACACTCTACACTCGATACCCTACACTCTATACCCTACACTCTATACCCTACACTCTATACCCTACACTCTACACTCTATACCCTACACTCTATACCCTGCACTCTATACCCTACACTTTACACTCTATACCCTACACTCTACACTATATACCCTACACTCTATACCCTACACTCTGCACTCTGTACCCTACACTCTATACCCTACACTCTACACTCTATACCCTACACTCTATGCCCTACACTCTATACCCTACACTCTACACTCTATACCATACACTCTACACCCTACACTCTATACCATACACTCTATACCCTACACTCTACACTTTATACCCTACACTCTATACCATACACTCTACACTGTATACCCTACACTCTATACCATACACTCTATACCCTACACTCTATACCCTACAATCTAATCCCTACACTCTACACTCTATACCCTACACTCTATACCCTACACTCTACACTCTATACCCTACACTCTAATCCCTACACTCTACACCCTACACTCTACACCCTACACTCTATACCCTACACTCTATACCCTACACTCTACACTCTATACCCTACACTCTATACCCTACACTCTACACTCTATACCCTACACTCTATACCATACACGCTATACCCTACACTCTATACCATACACTCTATACCCTACACTCTATACCCTACACTCTACACCCTACACTCTATACCCTGCACTCTATACCCTACACTCTATACCCTACACCCTACACTCTACACCCTACACTCTATACCCTACACTCTACACCCTACACTATACACTCTATACCCTACCCTCTACACCCTGCACTCTGTACCCTACACTCTACACTCTTTACCCTACACTCTATACCCTACACTCGATACCCTACACTCTATACCCTACACTCTATACCCTACACTCTATACCCTACACTCTAAACTCTATACCCTACACTCTATACCCTACACTCTATACCCTACACTCTACACTCTATACCCTACACTCTATACCCTACACTCTATACCCTACACTCTATACCATACACTCTATACCCTACACTCTACACTCTATACCCTACACTCTATACCCTACACTCTATACCCTACACTCTATACCCTACACTCTACACCCTACACTCTATACCTTACACTCTATACCCTACACTCTATACCCTACACTCTATACCCTACACTCTAAACTCTATACCCTACATTCTACACTCTATACCCTATAACATACACTCTATACCCTACACTCTATACCCTACACTCTGTACCGTACACTCTACACTCTATACCCTACACTCTATACCATACACTCTACACCATACACTCTACAGCATACACTCTATACCCTACACTCTACACTCTATACCCTACACTCTATACCCTACACTCTATACACTACACTCTATACACTACACTCTATACCCTACACTCTATACCATACACTCTACACCCTACACTCTATACCATACACTCTATACCCTACACTCTACACTCTATACCCTACACTCTATAACCTACACTCTATACCCTACACTCTATACCCTACACTATACACTCTATACCTTAAACTCTACACCATACACTCTATACCCTATACCCTACAATCTATACCCTACACTCTATACCCCACACTCTATACCCTACACTCTATACCCTACACTCTACACTCTATACCCTACACTCTATAACATACACTCTATACCCTACACTCTATACCCTACACTCTATACCATACACTCTACACCCTACACTCTAATCCCTACACCCTACACTCTATACCCTACACTCTATACCCTACACTCTATACCCTACACTCTACACCCTACACTCTACACTCTACACCCTACACTCTATACCCTGCACTCTATACCCTACACTCTATACCCTACACCCTACACTCTACACCCTACACTCTATACCCTACACTCTACACCCTACACTATACACTCTATACCCTACCCTCTACACCCTGCACTCTGTACTCTACACTCTACACTCTTTACCCTACACTCTATACCCTATACTCGATACCCTACACTCTATACCCTACACTCTATACCCTACAATCTATACCCTACACTCTAAACTCTATACCCTACACTCTATACCCTACACTCTATACCCTACACTCTACACTCTATACCCTACACTCTATACCCTACACTCTATACCCTACACTCTATACCCTACACTCTATACCCTACACTCTACACTCTATACCCTACACTCTATACCCTACACTCTATACCCTACACTCTATACCCTACACTCTACACTCTATACCCTACACTCTATACCCTACACTCTATACCCTACACTTTACACTCTATACCCTACACTCTACACTATATACCCTACACTCTATACCCTACACTCTGCACTCTGTACCCTACACTCTATACCCTACACTCTACACTCTATACCCTACACTCTATACCCTACACTCTATACCCTACACTCTACACTCTATACCATACACTCTACACCCTACACTCTCTACCATACACTCTATACCCTACACTCTACACTTTATACCCTACACTCTATACCATACACTCTACACTGTATACCCTACACTCTATACCATACACTCTATACCCTACACTCTATACCCTACAATCTAATCCCTACACTCTACACTCTATACCCTACACTCTATACCCTACAATCTAATCCCTACACTCTACACCCTACACTCTACACCCTACACTCTATACCCTACACTCTATACCCTACACTCTACACTCTATACCCTACACTCTATACCCTACACTCTACACTCTATACCCTACACTCTATACCATACACGCTATACCCTACACTCTATACCATACACTCTATACCCTACACTCTATACCCTACACTCTACACTCTATACCCTACACTCTATACCATACACGCTATACCCTACACTCTATACCATACACTCTATACCCTACACTCTATACCCTACACTCTACACCCTACACTCTATGCCCTGCACTCTATACCCTACACTCTATACCCTACACCCTACACTCTACACCCTACACTCTATACCCTACACTCTACACCCTACACTCTACACTCTATACCCTACCCTCTACACCCTGCACTCTGTACCCTACACTCTACACTCTTTACCCTACACTCTATACCCTACACTCGATACCCTACACTCTATACCCTACACTCTATACCCTACACTCTATACCCTACACTCTAAACTCTATACCCTACACTCTATACCCTACACTCTATACCCTACACTCTATACCCTACACTCTACACTCTATACCCTACACTCTATACCCTACACTCTATACCCTACACTCTATACCCTACACTCTATACCCTACACTCTACACTCTATACCCTACACTCTATACCCTACACTCTATACCCTACACTCTATACCCTACACTTTACACTCTATACCCTACACTCTACACTATATACCCTACACTCTATACCCTACACTCTGCACTCTGTACCCTACACTCTATACCCTACACTCTACACTCTATACCCTACACTCTATACCCTACACTCTATACCCTACACTCTACACTCTATACCATACACTCTACACCCTACACTCTATACCATACACTTTATACCCTACACTCTACACTTTATACCCTACACTCTATACCATACACTCTACACTGTATACCCTACACTCTATACCATACACTCTATACCCTACACTCTATACCCTACAATCTAATACCTACACTTTACACTCTATACCCTACACTCTATACCCTACACTCTACACTCTATACCCTACACTCTAATCCCTACACTCTACACCCTACACTCTACACCCTACACTCTATACAATACACTCTATACCCTACACTCTACACTCTATACCCTACACTCTATACCCTACACTCTACACTCTATACCCTACACTCTATACCATACACGCTATACCCTACACTCTATACCATACACTCTATACCCTACACTCTATACCCTACACTCTACACCCTACACTCTATACCTTACACTCTATACCCTACACTCTATACCCTACACTCTATACCCTACACTCTAAACTCTATACCCTACACTCTACACTCTATACCCTATAACATACACTCTATACCCTACACTCTATACCCTACACTCTAAACCGTACACTCTACACTCTTTACCCTACACTCTATACCATACACTCTACACCATACACTCTACAGCATACACTCTATACCCTACACTCTACACTCTATACCCTACACTCTATACCCTACACTCTATACACTACACTCTATACACTACACTCTATACCCTACACTCTATACCATACACTCTACACCCTACACTCTATACCATACACTCTATACCCTACACTCTACACTCTATACCCTACACTCTATAACCTACACTCTATACCCTACACTCTATACCCTACACTATACACTCTATACCTTACACTCTACACCATACACTCTATACCCTATACCCTACAATCTATACCCTACACTCTATACCCCACACTCTATACCCTACACTCTATACCCTACACTCTACACTCTATACCCTACACTCTATACCATACACTCTATACCCTACACTCTATACCCTACACTCTACACCCTACACTCTATACCTTACACTCTATACCCTACACTCTATACCCTACACTCTAAACTCTATACCCTACACTCTACACTCTATACCCTATAACATACACTCTATACCCTACACTCTATACCCTACACTCTATACCGTACACTCTACACTCTATACCCTACACTCTATACCATACACTCTACACCATACACTCTACAGCATACACTCTATACCCTACACTCTACACTCTATACCCTACACTCTATACCCTACACTCTATACACTACACTCTATACACTACACTCTATACCCTACACTCTATACCATACACTCTACACCCTACACTCTATACCATACACTCTATACCCTACACTCTACACTCTATACCCTACACTCTATAACCTACACTCTATACCCTACACTCTATACCCTACACTATACACTCTATACCTTACACTCTACACCATACACTCTATACCCTATACCCTACAATCTATACCCTACACTCTATACCCTACACTCTATACCCTACACTCTATACCCTACACTCTACACCCTACACTCTACACCCTACACTCTATACCCTACACTCTATACCCTGCACTCTATACCCTACACTCTATACGCTACACTCTACACCCTACACTCTACACCCTACACTCTACACCCTACACTCTGTACCCTACACTCTATACCCTACAGTCTACACTCTTTACCCTACACTCTATACCCTACACTCTATACCCTACACCCTATACCCTACACTCTATACCCTACACTCTATACCCTACACTCTATACCCTACACTCTATACCCTATACTCTAAACTCTATACCCTACACTCTACACTCTATACCCTACACTCTATAACATACACTCTATACCCTACACTCTATACCCTACACTCTATACCCTACACTCTATACCATACACTCTACACCCTACACTCTAATCCCTACACCCTACACTCTATACCCTACACTCTATACCCTACACTCTATACCCTACACTCTACACCCTACACTCTACACTCTACACCCTACACTCTATACCCTACACTCTATACCCTACACTCTATACCCTACACCCTACACTCTACACCCTACACTCTATACCCTACACTCTACAACCTACACTCTACACTCTATACCCTACCCTCTACACCCTGCACTCTGTACCCTACACTCTACACTCTATACCCTACACTCTATACCCTACACTCTATACCCTACACTCTATACCCTACACTCTATACCCTACACTCTACACTCTATACCTTACACTCTATACCCTACACTCTATACCCTACACTCTAAACTCTATACCCTACACTCTATACCCTACACTCTATACCCTACAGTATACCCTACACTCTACACTCTATACCCTACACTCTATACCCTACACTCTATACCCTACACTCTATACCCTACACTCTATACCCTACACTCTACACTCTATACCCTACACTCTATACCCTACACTCTATACCCTACACTCTATACCCTACACTCTACACTCTACACCCTACACTCTATACCCTACACTCTATACCCTACACTTTACACTCTATACCCTACACTCTACACTATATACCCTACACTCTATACCCTACACTCTGCACTCTGTACCCTACACTCTATACCCTACACTCTACACTCTATACCCTACACTCTATACCCTACACTCTATACCCTACACTCTACACTCTATACCATACACTCTACACCCTACACTCTATACCATACACTCTATACCCTACACTCTACACTTTATACCCTACACTCTATACCATACACTCTACACTGTATACCCTACACTATATACCATACACTCTATACCCTACACTCTATACCCTACAATCTAATCCCTACACTCTACACTCTATACCCTACACTCTATACCCTACACTCTACACTCTATACCCTACACTCTAATCGCTACAATCTACACTCTATACCCTACACTCTATACCATACACTCTATACCCTACACTCTATACCATACACTCTATACCCTACACTCTATACCCTACACTCTACACCCTACACTCTATACCTTACACTCTATACCCTACACTCTATACCCTACACTCTAAACTCTATACCCTACACTTTACACTCTAAACCCTATAACATACACTCTATACCCTACACTCTATACCCTACACTCTATACTGTACACTCTACACTCTATACCCTACACTCTATACCATACACTCTACACCATACACTCTACAGCATACACTCTATACCGTACACTCTACACTCTATACCCTACACTCTATACCCTACACTCTATACACTACACTCTATACACTACACTCTATACCCTACACTCTATACCATACACTCTACACCCTACACTCTATACCATACACTCTATACCCTACACTCTACACCCTACACTCTATAACCTACACTCTATACCCTACACACTATACCCTACACTATACACTCTATACCTTACACTCTACACCATACACTCTATACCCTATACCCTACAATCTCTACCCTACACTCTATACCCCACACTCTATACCCTACACTCTATACCCTACACTCTATACCCTAAACGCTATACCATACACTGTATACCCTACACTCTATACCCTACACTTTACACTCTACATTCTATACCCTACACTCTATACCCTACACTCTATACTCTACACTCTATAGCCTACACTATATAGCCTACACTCTATAGCCTACACTCTATATCCTACACCCTACACTCTATACCCTACACTCTATACCATACACTGTATACCCTACACTCTATACCCTACACTCTATACCCTACACTCTATACCCTACACTCTACACCCTACACTCTATAACATACACTCTATACACTACACTCTATACCTTACACTCTACACTCTATACCCTACACTCTATAACATACACTCTATACACTACACTCTATACCCTACACTTTACACTCTACATTCTATACCCTACACTCTATACCCTACACTCTATACTCTACACTCTATAGCCTACACTATATAGCCTACACTCTATAGCCTACACTCTATATCCTACACCCTACACTCTATACCCTACACACTATAGCCTACACTCTACACTCTATACCCTACACTCTATACCCTACACTCTACACTCTATACCCTACACTCTAATCCCTACACTCTATACCCTACACTCTATACCCTACACTCTATACCCTACACTATACACTCTATACCCTACACTCTACACTGTATACCATACACTCTATGCCCCACACTCTATACCCTAAACTCTACACTCTATACCCTACACTCTACACCCTAAGCTCTATACCCTACACTCTACACTCTATACCCTACACTCTATACCATACACTCTATACCATACACTCTATACCCTACACTCTATACCCTACACTCTACACCCTACACTCTATACCTTACACTCTATACCCTACACTCTATACCCTACACTCTAAACTCTATACCCTACACTCTACACTCTATACCCTATAACATACACTCTATACCCTACACTCTATACCCTACACTCTATACCGTACACTCTACACTCTACACTCTATACCATACACCCTACACCATACACTCTACAGCATACACTCTATACCCTACACTCTACACTCTATACCCTACACTCTATACCCTACACTCTATACACTACACTCTATACACTACACTCTATACCCTACACTCTATACCATACACTCTATAATCTACACTCTATACCTTACACTCTATACCCTACACTATGCACTCTATACCTTACACTCTACACCATACACTCTATACCCTATACCCTACAATCTATACCCTACACTCTATACCCCACACTCTATACCCTACACTCTATACCCTACAATCTACACTCTATACCCTACACTCTATACCATACACTGTATACCCTACACTCTATACCCTACACTCTATACCCTACACTCTATACCCTACACTCTATACCCTACACTCTACACTCTACACCCTACACTCTATAACATACACTCTATACACTACACTCTATACCTTACACTCTACACTCTATACCCTACACTCTATAACATACACTCTATACACTACACTCTATACCCTACACTTTACACTCTACATTCTATACCCTACACTCTATACCCTACACTCTATACTCTACACTCTATAGCCTACACTCTATAGCCTACACTCTATAGCCTACACTCTATATCCTACACCCTACACTCTATACCCTACACTCTATACCCTACACTCTACACTCTATTCCCTACACTCTATACCCTACACTCTACACTCTATACCCTACACTCTATACCCTACACTCTAATCCCTACACTCTACACTCTATACCCTACACTCTATACCCTACACTCTACACTCTATACCATACACTCTATACCCTACACTCTATACCCTACACTCTACACTTTATACCCTACACTCTATACCATACACTCTATACCCTACACTCTATACCCTACACTCTATACCCTACACTATACACTCTATACCCTACACTCTACACTGTACACCATACACTCTATGCCCCACACTCTATACCCTAAACTCTACACTCTATACCCTACACTCTACACCCTAAGCTCTATACCCTACACTCTATACCCTACACTCTATACCCTACACTCTATACCCTACACTCTATACCCTACACCCTACGCTCTATACGCTACACTCTATACCCTACACTATACACTCTATACCCTACACTCTACACTGTATACCATACACTCTATGCCCCACACTCTATACCCTAAACTCTACACTCTATACCCTACACTCTACACCCTAAGCTCTATACCCTACACTCTATACCCTACACCCTACACTCTATACCCTACACTCTATACCCTACACCCTACGCTCTATACGCTACACTCTATACCCTACACTCTATACCCTACACTCTACACTCTATACCCTACACTCTACACTATATACCCTACACACTATACCCTAAACTCTATACCCTACACTCTACACTCTATACCCTACACTCTACACCCTGCACTCTACACTCTATACCCTACACTCTACACTATATACCCTACACACTATACCCTAAACTCTATACCCTACACTCTACACTCTATACCCTACACTCTATACCCTACACTCTATAACACACTATACCCTAAACTCTATACCCTACACTCTACACTCTATACCCTACACTCTATACCCTACACTCTATACCCTACACTCTACACTCTATACCCTACACTCTATACCATACACTCTACACCCTACACTCTATACCATACACTCTATACCCTACACTTTACACTCTATACCCTACACTCTATACCATACACTCTACACTTTATACCCTACACTCTATACCATACACACTATACCCTACACTCTATACCCTACACTCTATACCCTACACTCTATACCCTACACTCTAATCCCTACACTCTAATCCCTACACTCTAATCCCTACACTCTAATCCCTACACTCTATACCCTACACTCTATACTCTACACTCTACACTCTATACCCTACACTCTAATCCCTACACTCTAATCCCTACACTCTACACTCTATACCCTACACTCTATACCCTACACTCTACACTCTATACCCTACACTCTATACCCTACACTCTACACTCTATACCCTACACTCTATAGCATACACTCTATACCCTACACTCTATACCCTACACTCCACACCCTACACTCTATACCTTACACTCTATACCCTACACTCTAAAATATATACCCTACACTCTATACCCTACACTCTATATCCTATACCCTACACTCTATACACTACACTCTATACCATACACGCTATACTCTATACCCTACACTCTATACCATACACTCTACATCCTACACTCTACACCACTCTACACCCCACACTCTACACCCTACACCCTACACTCTATACCCTACACTCTACACCATACACTTTATACCCTATACCCTACAATCTATACCCTACACTCTATACCCTACACTCTATACCCTACACTCTATACCCTACACTCTACACTCTATACCCTACACTCTATACCATACACTGTAACCCTACACTCTATACCCTACACTCTACACTCTATATCCTACACTCTATACCCTACACTTTACACTCTACACCCTACACTCTACATTCTATACCCTACACTCTAAACTCTACACTCTATAGCCTACACTCTATACCCTACACTCTATACCCTACACTCTACACTTTATACCCTACACTCTATACCATACACTCTATACCCTACACTCTACACTTTATACCCTACACTCTATACCATACACTCTATACCCTACACTCTATACCCTACACTATACACTCTATACCCTACACTCTACACTGTATACCATACACTCTATGCCCCACACTCTCTACCCTAAACTCTACATTCTATACCATACACTCTACACCCTAAGCTCTATACCATACACTCTATACCCTACACTCTATACCCTACACTCTATACCCTACACTCTATACCCTACACTCTATACCCTACACCCTACGCTCTATACGCTACACTCTGTAACCTACACTCTATACCCTACACTCTATACCCTACACTCTATACCCTACACTCTACACCCTACACTCTATACCCTACACTCTATACCCTACACTCTATACCCTACACTCTACACTCTATACCATACACTCTATACCATACAATCTATACACTACACTCTATACCCTAAACTCTACACTCTATACCCTACACTCTATAACATACACTCTATACACTACACTCTATATCTTACACTCTATACCCTACACTTTGCACTCTACACCCTACACTCTACACTCTACATCCTATACCCTACACTCTATACTCCACACTCTATACCCTACACCCTATACCCTACACTCTATACCCTACACTCTACACTATATACTCTACACTTTATAGCCTACACTCTATACCCTACACTCTATACCCTACACTCTATACCGTACACGCTATACCCTACACTCTATACCCTACACTTTATACCCTACACCCTATATCATACACTCTATACCCTACACTCTACAACCTGCACTCTATACCCTACACTCTATACCCTACACCCTACACTTTATACCCTACACTCTATACCCTACACTCTACACTCTATACTCTACACTTTATAGCCTACACTCTATACCCTACACTCTATACCCTACACTCTATACCGTACACGCTATACCCTACACTCTATACCCTACACTTTATACCCTACACCCTATATCATACACTCTATACCCTACACTCTACAACCTGCACTCTATACCCTACACTCTATACCCTACACCCTACACTTTATACCCTACACTCTATACCCTACACTCTATACCCTACACTCTATACCCTACACTCTACACCCTACACTCTACACTCTACACTCTATACCCTACACTCTACACCCTGCACTCTGTACCCTACACTCTACACTTTTTACCCTACACTCTATACCCTACACTCTATACCATACACTCTATACCCTACACTCTATACCCTACACTCTACACCCTACACTCTATACCTTACACTCTATACCCTACACTCTATACCCTACACTCTAATCTCTATACCCTACACTCTACACTCTATACCCTATAACATACACTCTATACCCTACACTCTATACCCTACACTCTATACCGTACACTCTACACTCTATACCCTACACTCTATACCATACACTCTACACCATACACTCTACAGCATACACTCTATACCCTACACTCTACACTCTATACCCTACACTCTATACCCTACACTCTATACACTACACTCTATACACTACACTCTATACCCTACACTCTATACCATACACTCTACACCCTACACTCTATACCATACACTCTATACCCTACACTCTACACTCTATACCCTACACTCTATAACCTACACTCTATACCCTACACTCTATACCCTACACTATACACTCTATACCTTACACTCTACACCATACACTCTATACCCTATACCCTACAATCTATACCCTACACTCTATACCCTACACTCTATACCCTACACTCTATACCCTACACTCTACACCCTACACTCTACACCCTACACTCTATACCCTACACTCTATACCCTGCACTCTATACCCTACACTCTATACGCTACACTCTACACCCTACACTCTACACCCTACACTCTACACCCTACACTCTGTACCCTACACTCTATACCCTACAGTCTACACTCTTTACCCTACACTCTATACCCTACACTCTATACCCTACACCCTATACCCTACACTCTATACCCTACACTCTATACCCTACACTCTATACCCTACACTCTATACCCTACACTCTAAACTCTATACCCTACACTCTACACTCTATACCCTACACTCTATAACATACACTCTATACCCTACACTCTATACCCTACACTCTATACCCTACACTCTATACCATACACTCTACACCCTACACTCTAATCCCTACACCCTACACTCTATACCCTACACTCTATACCCTACACTCTATACCCTACACTCTACACCCTACACTCTACACTCTACACCCTACACTCTATACCCTACACTCTATACCCTACACTCTATACCCTACACCCTACACTCTACACCCTACACTCTATACCCTACACTCTACAACCTACACTCTACACTCTATACCCTACCCTCTACACCCTGCACTCTGTACCCTACACTCTACACTCTATACCCTACACTCTATACCCTACACTCTATACCCTACACTCTATACCCTACACTCTATACCCTACACTCTACACTCTATACCTTACACTCTATACCCTACACTCTATACCCTACACTCTAAACTCTATACCCTACACTCTATACCCTACACTCTATACCCTACAGTATACCCTACACTCTACACTCTATACCCTACACTCTATACCCTACACTCTATACCCTACACTCTATACCCTACACTCTATACCCTACACTCTACACTCTATACCCTACACTCTATAGCCTACACTCTATACCCTACACTCTATACCCTACACTCTACACTCTACACCCTACACTCTATACCCTACACTCTATACCCTACACTTTACACTCTATACCCTACACTCTACACTATATACCCTACACTCTATACCCTACACTCTGCACTCTGTACCCTACACTCTATACCCTACACTCTACACTCTATACCCTACACTCTATACCCTACACTCTATACCCTACACTCTACACTCTATACCATACACTCTACACCCTACACTCTATACCATACACTCTATACCCTACACTCTACACTTTATACCCTACACTCTATACCATACACTCTACACTGTATACCCTACACTATATACCATATACTCTATACCCTACACTCTATACCCTACAATCTAATCCCTACACTCTACACTCTATACCCTACACTCTACACTCTATACCCTACACTCTAATCCCTACAATCTACACTCTATACCCTACACTCTATACCATACACTCTATACCCTACACTCTATACCATACACTCTATACCCTACACTCTATACCCTACACTCTACACCCTACACTCTATACCTTACACTCTATACCCTACACTCTATACCCTACACTCTAAACTCTATACCCTACACTTTACACTCTAAACCCTATAACATACACTCTATACCCTACACTCTATACCCTACACTCTATACTGTACACTCTACACTCTATACCCTACACTCTATACCATACACTCTACACCATACACTCTACAGCATACACTCTATACCCTACACTCTACACTCTATACCCTACACTCTATACCCTACACTCTATACACTACACTCTATACACTACACTCTATACCCTACACTCTATACCATACACTCTACACCCTACACTCTATACCATACACTCTATACCCTACACTCTACACCCTACACTCTATAACCTACACTCTATACCCTACACACTATACCCTACACTATACACTCTATACCTTACACTCTACACCATACACTCTATACCCTATACCCTACAATCTCTACCCTACACTCTATACCCCACACTCTATACCCTACACTCTATACCCTACACTCTACACTCTATACCCTAAACGCTATACCATACACTGTATACCCTACACTCTATACCCTACACTTTACACTCTACATTCTATACCCTACACTCTATACCCTACACTCTATACTCTACACTCTATAGCCTACACTATATAGCCTACACTCTATAGCCTACACTCTATATCCTACACCCTACACTCTATACCCTACACTCTATACCATACACTGTATACCCTACACTCTATACCCTACACTCTATACCCTACACTCTATACCCTACACTCTACACCCTACACTCTATAACATACACTCTATACACTACACTCTATACCTTACACTCTACACTCTATACCCTACACTCTATAACATACACTCTATACACTACACTCTATACCCTACACTTTACACTCTACATTCTATACCCTACACTCTATACCCTACACTCTATACTCTACACTCTATAGCCTACACTATATAGCCTACACTCTATAGCCTACACTCTATATCCTACACCCTACACTCTATACCCTACACACTATACCCTACACTCTACACTCTATACCCTACACTCTATACCCTACACTCTACACTCTATACCCTACACTCTAATCCCTACACTCTATACCCTACACTCTATACCCTACACTCTATACCCTACACTATACACTCTATACCCTACACTCTACACTGTATACCATACACTCTATGCCCCACACTCTATACCCTAAACTCTACACTCTATACCCTACACTCTACACCCTAAGCTCTATACCCTACACTCTACACTCTATACCCTACACTCTATACCATACACTCTATACCATACACTCTATACCCTACACTCTATACCCTACACTCTACACCCTACACTCTATACCTTACACTCTATACCCTACACTCTATACCCTACACTCTAAACTCTATACCCTACACTCTACACTCTATACCCTATAACATACACTCTATACCCTACACTCTATACCCTACACTCTATACCGTACACTCTACACTCTACACTCTATACCATACACTCTACACCATACACTCTACAGCATACACTCTATACCCTACACTCTACACTCTATACCCTACACTCTATACCCTACACTCTATACACTACACACTATACACTACACTCTATACCCTACACTCTATACCATACACTCTATAATCTACACTCTATACCTTACACTCTATACCCTACACTATGCACTCTATACCTTACACTCTACACCATACACTCTATACCCTATACCCTACAATCTATACCCTACACTCTATACCCCACACTCTATACCCTACACTCTATACCCTACAATCTACACTCTATACCCTACACTCTATACCATACACTGTATACCCTACACTCTATACCCTACACTCTATACCCTACACTCTATACCCTACACTCTATACCCTACACTCTACACTCTACACCCTACACTCTATAACATACACTCTATACACTACACTCTATACCTTACACTCTACACTCTATACCCTACACTCTATAACATACACTCTATACACTACACTCTATACCCTACACTTTACACTCTACATTCTATACCCTACACTCTATACCCTACACTCTATACTCTACACTCTATAGCCTACACTCTATAGCCTACACTCTATAGCCTACACTCTATATCCTACACCCTACACTCTATACCCTACACTCTATACCCTACACTCTACACTCTATACCCTACACTCTATACCCTACACTCTACACTCTATACCCTACACTCTATACCCTACACTCTAATCCCTACACTCTACACTCTATACCCTACACTCTATACCCTACACTCTACACTCTATACCATACACTCTATACCCTACACTCTATACCCTACACTCTACACTTTATACCCTACACTCTATACCATACACTCTATACCCTACACTCTATACCCTACACTCTATACCCTACACTATACACTCTATACCCTACACTCTATACCCTACACTATACACTCTATACCCTACACTCTACACTGTACACCATACACTCTATGCCCCACACTCTATACCCTAAACTCTACACTCTATACCCTACACTCTACACCCTAAGCTCTATACCCTACACTCTATACCCTACACTCTATACCCTACACTCTATACCCTACACTCTATACCCTACACCCTACGCTCTATACGCTACACTCTATACCCTACACTATACACTCTATACCCTACACTCTACACTGTATACCATACACTCTATGCCCCACACTCTATACCCTAAACTCTACACTCTATACCCTACACTCTACACCCTAAGCTCTATACCCTACACTCTATACCCTACACCCTACACTCTATACCCTACACTCTATACCCTACACCCTACGCTCTATACGCTACACTCTATACCCTACACTCTATACCCTACACTCTACACTCTATACCCTACACTCTACACTATATACCCTACACACTATACCCTAAACTCTATACCCTACACTCTACACTCTATACCCTACACTCTACACCCTGCACTCTACACTCTATACCCTACACTCTACACTATATACCCTACACACTATACCCTAAACTCTATACCCTACACTCTACACTCTATACCCTACACTCTATACCCTACACTCTATAACACACTATACCCTAAACTCTATACCCTACACTCTACACTCTATACCCTACACTCTATACCCTACACTCTATACCCTACACTCTACACTCTATACCCTACACTCTATACCATACACTCTACACCCTACACTCTATACCATACACTCTATACCCTACACTTTACACTCTATACCCTACACTCTATACCATACACTCTACACTTTATACCCTACACTCTATACCATACACACTATACCCTACACTCTATACCCTACACTCTATACCCTACACTCTATACCCTACACTCTAATCCCTACACTCTAATCCCTACACTCTAATCCCTACACTCTAATCCCTACACTCTATACCCTACACTCTATACTCTACACTCTACACTCTATACCCTACACTCTAATCCCTACACTCTAATCCCTACACTCTACACTCTATACCCTACACTCTATACCCTACACTCTACACTCTATACCCTACACTCTATACCCTACACTCTACACTCTATACCCTACACTCTATAGCATACACTCTATACCCTACACTCTATACCCTACACTCCACACCCTACACTCTATACCTTACACTCTATACCCTACACTCTACACTCTATACCCTACACTCTATACCCTACACTCTACACTCTATACCCTACACTCTATACCCTACACTCTAATCCCTACACTCTACACTCTATACCCTACACTCTATACCCTACACTCTACACTCTATACCATACACTCTATACCCTACACTCTATACCCTACACTCTACACTTTATACCCTACACTCTATACCATACACTCTATACCCTACACTCTATACCCTACACTCTATACCCTACACTATACACTCTATACCCTACACTCTATACCCTACACTATACACTCTATACCCTACACTCTACACTGTACACCATACACTCTATGCCCCACACTCTATACCCTAAACTCTACACTCTATACCCTACACTCTACACCCTAAGCTCTATACCCTACACTCTATACCCTACACTCTATACCCTACACTCTATACCCTACACTCTATACCCTACACCCTACGCTCTATACGCTACACTCTATACCCTACACTATACACTCTATACCCTACACTCTACACTGTATACCATACACTCTATGCCCCACACTCTATACCCTAAACTCTACACTCTATACCCTACACTCTACACCCTAAGCTCTATACCCTACACTCTATACCCTACACCCTACACTCTATACCCTACACTCTATACCCTACACTCTACACTATATACCCTACACACTATACCCTAAACTCTATACCCTACACTCTACACTCTATACCCTACACTCTACACCCTGCACTCTACACTCTATAAACTACACTCTACACTATATACCCTACACACTATACCCTAAGCTCTATACCCTACACTCTACACTCTATACCCTACACTCTATACCCTACACTCTATAACACACTATACCCTAAACTCTATACCCTACACTCTACACTCTATACCCTACACTCTATACCCTACACTCTATACCCTACACTCTACACTCTATACCCTACACTCTATACCATACACTCTACACCCTACACTCTATACCATACACTCTATACCCTACACTTTACACTCTATACCCTACACTCTATACCATACACTCTACACTTTATACCCTACACTCTATACCATACACACTATACCCTACACTCTATACCCTACACTCTATACCCTACACTCTATACCCTACACTCTAATCCCTACACTCTAATCCCTACACTCTAATCCCTACACTCTAATCCCTACACTCTATACCCTACACTCTATACTCTACACTCTACACTCTATACCCTACACTCTAATCCCTACACTCTAATCCCTACACTCTACACTCTATACCCTACACTCTATACCCTACACTCTACACTCTATACCCTACACTCTATACCCTACACTCTACACTCTATACCCTACACTCTATAGCATACACTCTATACCCTACACTCTATACCCTACACTCCACACCCTACACTCTATACCTTACACTCTATACCCTACACTCTAAAATATATACCCTACACTCTATACCCTACACTCTATATCCTATACCCTACACTCTATACACTACACTCTATACCATACACGCTATACTCTATACCCTACACTCTATACCATACACTCTACATCCTACACTCTACACCACTCTACACCCCACACTCTACACCCTACACCCTACACTCTATACCCTACACTCTACACCATACACTTTATACCCTATACCCTACAATCTATACCCTACACTCTATACCCTACACTCTATACCCTACACTCTATACCCTACACTCTACACTCTATACCCTACACTCTATACCATACACTGTAACCCTACACTCTATACCCTACACTCTACACTCTATATCCTACACTCTATACCCTACACTTTACACTCTACACCCTACACTCTACATTCTATACCCTACACTCTAAACTCTACACTCTATAGCCTACACTCTATACCCTACACTCTATACCCTACACTCTACACTTTATACCCTACACTCTATACCATACACTCTATACCCTACACTCTACACTTTATACCCTACACTCTATACCATACACTCTATACCCTACACTCTATACCCTACACTATACACTCTATACCCTACACTCTACACTGTATACCATACACTCTATGCCCCACACTCTCTACCCTAAACTCTACATTCTATACCCTACACTCTACACCCTAAGCTCTATACCATACACTCTATACCCTACACTCTATACCCTACACTCTATACCCTACACTCTATACCCTACACTCTATACCCTACACCCTACGCTCTATACGCTACACTCTGTAACCTACACTCTATACCCTACACTCTATACCCTACACTCTATACCCTACACTCTACACCCTACACTCTATACCCTACACTCTATACCCTACACTCTATACCCTACACTCTACACTCTATACCATACACTCTATACCATACAATCTATACACTACACTCTATACCCTAAACTCTACACTCTATACCCTACACTCTATAACATACACTCTATACACTACACTCTATATCTTACACTCTATACCCTACACTTTGCACTCTACACCCTACACTCTACACTCTACATCCTATACCCTACACTCTATACTCCACACTCTATACCCTACACCCTATACCCTACACTCTATACCCTACACTCTACACTATATACTCTACACTCTATAGCCTACACTCTATACCCTACACTCTATACCCTACACTCTATACCGTACACGCTATACCCTACACTCTATACCCTACACTTTATACCCTACACCCTATATCATACACTCTATACCCTACACTCTACAACCTGCACTCTATACCCTACACTCTATACCCTACACCCTACACTTTATACCCTACACTCTATACCCTACACTCTATACCCTACACTCTATACCCTACACTCTACACCCTACACTCTACACTCTACACTCTATACCCTACACTCTACACCCTGCACTCTTTACCCTACACTCTATACCCTACACTCTATACCCTACACTCTATACCCTACACTCTATACCCTACACTCTACACTTTATACCCTACACTCTATACCATACACTCTATACCCTACACTCTACACTTTATACCCTACACTCTATACCATACACTCTATACCCTACACTCTATACCCTACACTATACACTCTATACCCTACACTCTACACTGTATACCATACACTCTATGCCCCACATTCTCTACCCTAAACTCTACACTCTATACCCTACACTCTACACCCAACACTCTATACCCTACACTCTATACCCTACACTCTATACCCTACACTCTATACCCTACACTCTACACTCTATACCCTACACTCTATACCATACACTCTACACCCTACACTCTACACCCTACACTCTACACCCTACACTCTACACCCTACACTCTATACCCTACACTCTATACCCTACACTATACACTCTATACCCTACACTCTACACCCTGCACTCTGTACCCTACACTCTATACCCTACACTCTACACTCTGTACCCTACACTCTATACCCTACACTCTATACCCTACACTCTATATCCTACACTCTATACCCTACACTCTACACTCTATACCCTACACTCTATACCATACACTCTACACCCTACACTCTATACCATACACTCTATACCCTACACTTTACACTCTATACCCTACACTCTATACCATACACTCTACACGTTATACCCTACACTCTATACCATACACACTATACCCTACACTCTATACCCTACACTCTATACCCTACACTCTATACCCTACACTCTAATCCCTACACTCTAATCCCTACACTCTAATCCCTACACTCTATACCCCACACTCTATACTCTACACTCTACACTCTATACCCTACACTCTAATCCCTACACTCTAATCCCTACACTCTATACCCTACACTCTACACTCTATACCCTACACTCTATACCCTACACTCTACACTCTATACCCTACACTCTATGCCCTACACTCTATAAAATACACTCTATACTCTACACTCTACACTCTATACCATACACTCTATACCCTACACTCTATACCATACACTCTATACCCTACACTCTATACCCTACACTCCACACCCTACACTCTATACCTTACACTCTATACCCTACATTCTAAAATCTATACCCTACACTCTATACCCTACACTCTATACCCTATACCCTACACTCTATACACTACACTCTATACCATACACGCTATACTCTATACCCTACACTCTATACCATACACTCTACATCCTACACTCTACACCACTCTACACCACTCTACACCCTACACCCTACACTCTATACCCTACACTCTACACCATACACTCTATACCCTATACCCTATACCCTACAATCTATACCCTACACTCTATACCCTACACTCTATACCCTACACTCTATACCCTACACTCTACACTCTATATCCTACACTCTATACCATACACTGTATACCCTACACTCTATACCCTACACTCTACACTCTATATCCTACACTCTATACCCTACACTTTACACTCTACACCCTACACTCTACATTCTATACCCTACACTCTAAACTCTATACTCTATAGCCTACACTCTATACCCTACACTCTATACCCTACACTCTACACTTTATACCCTACACTCTATACCATACACTCTATACCCTACACTCTACACTTTATACCCTACACTCTATACCATACACTCTATACCCTACACTCTATACCCTACACTATACACTCTATACCCTACACTCTATACCCTACACTCTATACCCTACACTCTATACCCTACACTCTACACTCTATACCCTACACTCTATAACATACACTCTATACACTACACTCTATACCTTACACTCTATACCCTACACTTTACATTCTACACCCTACACTCTACACTCTATTCCCTACACTCTATACCCTACACTCTATACCCTACACTCTATACCCTACACTCTATACCCTACACTCTATACCCTACACTTTAATCACTACACTCTAATCCCTACACTCTACACTCTATACCCTACACTCTATACCCTACACTCTATACCCTACACTCTACACCCTACACTCTACACCCTACACTCTAATCCCTACACTCTAATCCCTACACCCTACACTCTATAACCTACACTCTATACCCTACACTCTATACCCTACACTCTACACCCTACACTCTACACCCTACACTCTATACCCTACACTCTATACCCTACACTCTATACCCTACACCCTACACTCTACACCCTACACTCTACACCCTACACTCTACACGCTACACTCTATACCCTACACTCTACACCCTGCACTCTGTACCCTACACTCTATACCCTACACTCTATACCCTACACTTTAATCACTACACTCTACACTCTATAACCTACACTCTATACCCTACACTCTATACCCT
>NW_027194079.1:0-42514 GCF_032444005.1 Ranitomeya imitator
CGGTGAGCATGTGGCTCTATTACTATAGGAGATACCTGAAAACATATCACACTTTTCATCATAGTGCTTTTACCAATGCATAAAATGCTTGGAGAAGTCATTTCGAATGACTGGTCCTCAGTGTTGTGAGAACGATGACTGGTTAAAATTTTTGGTGGTTTCTTGTTCAGTCCATAGGCCTACATCATGTGGCAAACCGGTGAGCATGTGGCTCTATTAGTATAGGAGATACCTGAAAACATATCACACTTTTCATCATAGTGCTTTTACCAATGCATAAAATGCATAGAGAAGTCATTTCGAATGACTGGTCCTCAGTGTTGTGAGAACGATGACTGGTTAAAATTTTTGGTGGTTTCTTGTTCAGTCCATAGGCCTACATCATGTGGCAAACCGGTGAGCATGTGGCTCTATTAGTATAGGAGATACCTGAAAACATATCACACTTTTCATCATAGTGCTTTTACCAATGCATAAAATGCATGGAGAAGTCATTTCGAATGACTGGTCCTCAGTGTTGTGAGAACGATGACTGGTTAAAATTTTTGGTGGTTTCTTGTTCAGTCCATAGGCCTACATCATGTGGCAAACCGGTGAGCATGTGGCTCTATTAGTATAGGAGATACCTGAAAACATATCACACATGTTGGCACCAATGTCACATGTTGGCACCAATGACACATGTTGGCACCAATGACACGGCAAGGAAGGACCTACCGACAATCTGCAAGGACTTTGAAGAGTTGGGGAAGAAAGTAAAGGAACTGGATGCACAGGTAGTTTTTTCTTCTATCCTTCCAGTAGACGGGCATGGCACCAGGAGATGGAACAGGATCCTTGATGCAAACAACTGGCTAAGACGATGGTGCAGACAACAAGGATTTGGATTCCTGGACCACGGTGTGAATTACTGGTATGATGGACTCCTCGCCAGAGACGGACTACACCTCAACAAACCTGGGGAACACACATTCGCCAGAAGACTCGCTACACTCATCAGGAGGGCGTTAAACTAGAAGAAGAGGGGACGGGAAGAAAAACATTAGACTCGAACAAAGACGACCCAGGAAAACATACTCAGAAGGGAGGTAAGAACATTGCTAAAACAATCCACAGTGAGGAGATTGGAACAAAACAAAATCCTCTAAACTGCATGCTCGCAAACGCCAGAAGCCTGACAAACAAGATGGAAGAACTAGAAGCAGAAATATCTACAGGTAACTTTGACATAGTGGGAATAACCGAGACATGGTTAGATGAAAGCTATGACTGGGCAGTTAACTTACAGGGTTACAGTCTGTTTTGAAAGGATCGTAAAAATCGGAGAGGAGGAGGGGTTTGTCTCTATGTAAAGTCTTGTCTAAAGTCCACTTTAAGGGAGGATATTAGCGAAGGGAATGAGGATGTCGCGTCCATATGGGTTGAAATTCATGGAGGGAAAAATGGTAACAAAATTCTCATTGGGGTCTGTTACAAACCCCCAAATATAACAGAAAGCATGGAAAGTCTACTTCTAAAGCAGATAGATGAAGCTGCAACCCATAATGAGGTCCTGGTTATGGGGGACTTTAACTACCCGGATATTAACTGGGAAACAGAAACCTGTGAAACCCATAAAGGCAACAGGTTTCTGCTAATAACCAAGAAAAATTATCTTTCACAATTGGTGCAGAATCCAACCAGAGGAGCAGCACTTTTAGACCTAATACTATCTAATAGACCTGACAGAATAACAAATCTGCAGGTGGTTGGGCATTTAGGAAATAGCGACCACAATATTGTGCAGTTTCACCTGTCTTTCACTAGGGGGACTTGTCAGGGAGTCACAAAAACATTGAACTTTAGGAAGGCAAAGTTTGAACAGCTTAGAGATGCCCTTAATCTGGTAGACTGGGACAATATCCTCAGAAATGAGAATACAGATAATAAATGGGAAATGTTTAAGAACATCCTAAATAGGCAGTGTAAGCGGTTTATACCTTGTGGGAATAAAAGGACTAGAAATAGGAAAAACCCAATGTGGCTAAACAAAGAAGTAAGACAGGCAATTAACAGTAAAAAGAAAGCATTTGCACTACTAAAGCAGGATGGCACCATTGAAGCTCTAAAAAACTATAGGGAGAAAAATACTTTATCTAAAAAACTAATTAAAGCTGCCAAAAAGGAAACAGAGAAGCACATTGCTAAGGAGAGTAAAACTAATCCCAAACTGTTCTTCAACTATATCAATAGTAAAAGAATAAAAACTGAAAATGTAGGCCCCTTAAAAAATAGTGAGGAAAGAATGGTTGTAGATGACGAGGAAAAAGCTAACATATTAAACACCTTCTTCTCCACGGTATTCACGGTGGAAAATGAAATGCTAGGTGAAATCCCAAGAAACAATGAAAACCCTATATTAAGGGTCACCAATCTAACCCAAGAAGAGGTGCGAAACCGGCTAAATAAGATTAAAATAGATAAATCTCCGGGTCCGGATGGCATACACCCACGAGTACTAAGAGAACTAAGTAATGTAATAGATAAACCATTATTTCTTATTTTTAGTGACTCTATAGCGACAGGGTCTGTTCCGCAGGACTGGCGCATAGCAAATGTGGTGCCAATATTCAAAAAGGGCTCTAAAAGTGAACCTGGAAATTATAGGCCAGTAAGTCTAACCTCTATTGTTGGTAAAATATTTGAAGGGTTTCTGAGGGATGTTATTCTGGATTATCTCAATGAGAATAACTGTTTAACTCCATATCAGCATGGGTTTATGAGAAATCGCTCCTGTCAAACCAATCTAATCAGTTTTTATGAAGAGGTAAGCTATAGACTGGACCACGGTGAGTCATTGGACGTGGTATATCTCGATTTTTCCAAAGCGTTTGATACCGTGCCGCACAAGAGGTTGGTACACAAAATGAGAATGCTTGGTCTGGGGGAAAATGTGTGTAAATGGGTTAGTAACTGGCTTAGTGATAGAAAGCAGAGGGTGGTTATAAATGGTATAGTCTCTAACTGGGTCGCTGTGACCAGTGGGGTACCGCAGGGGTCAGTATTGGGACCTGTTCTCTTCAACATATTCATTAATGATCTGGTAGAAGGTTTACACAGTAAAATATCGATATTTGCAGATGATACAAAACTATGTAAAGCAGTTAATACAAGAGAAGATAGTATTCTGCTACAGATGGATCTGGATAAGTTGGAAACTTGGGCTGAAAGGTGGCAGATGAGGTTTAACAATGATAAATGTAAGGTTATACACATGGGAAGAGGGAATCAATATCATCATTACACACTGAATGGGAAACCACTGGGTAAATCTGACAGGGAGAAGGACTTGGGGATCCTAGTTAATGATAAACTTACCTGGAGCAGCCAGTGCCAGGCAGCAGCTGCCAAGGCAAACAGGATCATGGGGTGCATTAAAAGAGGTCTGGATACACATGATGAGAGCATTATACTGCCTCTGTACAAATCCCTAGTTAGACCGCACATGGAGTACTGTGTCCAGTTTTGGGCACCGGTGCTCAGGAAGGATATAATGGAACTAGAGAAAGTACAAAGGAGGGCAACAAAATTAATAAAGGGGATGGGAGAACTACAATACCCAGATAGATTAGCGAAATTAGGATTATTTAGTCTAGAAAAAAGACGACTGAGGGGCGATCTAATAACCATGTATAAGTATATAAGGGGACAATACAAATATCTCGCTGAGGATCTGTTTATACCAAGGAAGGTGACGGGCACAAGGGGGCATTCTTTGCGTCTGGAGGAGAGAAGGTTTTTCCACCAACATAGAAGAGGATTCTTTACTGTTAGGGCAGTGAGAATCTGGAATTGCTTGCCTGAGGAGGTGGTGATGGCAAACTCAGTCGAAGGGTTCAAGAGAGGCCTGGATGTCTTCCTGGAGCAGAACAATATTGTATCATACAATTATTAGGTTCTGTAGAAGGACGTAGATCTGGGTATTTGTTGTGATGGAGTGTGGGCTGAACTGGATGGACGGGTGTCTTTTTTCGGCCTTACTAACTATGTTACTATGTTACTATGTTACTTTTCATCATAGTGCTTTTACCAATGCATAAAATGCATGGAGAAGTCATTTCGAATGACTGGTCCTCAGTGTTGTGAGAACGATGACTGGTTAAAATTTTTGGTGGTTTCTTGTTCAGTCCATAGGCCTACATCATGTGGCAAACCGGTGAGCATGTGGCTCTATTAGTATAGGAGATACCTGAAAACATATCACACTTTTCATCATAGTGCTTTTACCAATGCATAAAATGCATGGAGAAGTCATTTCGAATGACTGGTCCTCAGTGTTGTGAGAACGATGACTGGTTAAAATTTTTGGTGGTTTTTTGTTCAGTCCATAGGCCTACATCATGTGGCAAACCGGTGAGCATGTGGCTCTATTAGTATAGGAGATACCTGAAAACATATCACACTTTTCAGCATAGTGCTTTTACCAATGCATAAAATGCATGGAGAAGTCATTTCGAATGACTGGTCCTCAGTGTTGTGAGAACGATGACTGGTTAAAATTTTTGGTGGTTTCTTGTTCAGTCCATAGGCCTACATCATGTGGCAAACCGGTGAGCATGTGGCTCTATTAGTATAGGAGATACCTGAAAACATATCACACTTTTCATCATAGTGCTTTTACCAATGCATAAAATGCATGGAGAAGTCATTTCGAATGACTGGTCCTCAGTGTTGTGAGAACGATGACTGGTTAAAATTTTTGGTGGTTTCTTGTTCAGTCCATAGGCCTACATCATGTGGCAAACCGGTGAGCATGTGGCTCTATTAGTATAGGAGATACCTGAAAACATATCACACTTTTCATCATAGTGCTTTTACCAATGCATAAAATGCATGGAGAAGTCATTTCGAATGACTGCTCCTCAGTGTTGTGAGAACGATGACTGGTTAAAATTTTTGGTGGTTTCTTGTTCAGTCCATAGGCCTACATCATGTGGCAAACCGGTGAGCATGTGGCTCTATTAGTATAGGAGATACCTGAAAACATATCACACTTTTCATCATAGTGCTTTTACCAATGCATAAAATGCATGGAGAAGTCATTTCGAATGACTGGTCCTCAGTGTTGTGAGAACGATGACTGGTTAAAATTTTTGGTGGTTTCTTGTTCAGTCCATAGGCCTACATCATGTGGCAAACCGGTGAGCATGTGGCTCTATTAGTATAGGAGATACCTGAAAACATATCACACTTTTCATCATAGTGCTTTTATTAATGCATAAAATGCATGGAGAAGTCATTTTGAATGTCTGGTCCTCAGTGTTGTGAGAACGATGACTGGTTAAAATTTTTGGTGGTTTCTTGTTCAGTCCATAGGCCTACATCATGTGGCAAACCGGTGAGCATGTGGCTCTATTAGTATAGGAGATACCTGAAAACATATCACACTTTTCATCATAGTGCTTTTACCAATGCATAAAATGCATGGAGAAGTCATTTCGAATGACTGGTCCTCAGTGTTGTGAGAACGATGACTGGTTAAAATTTTTGGTGGTTTCTTGTTCAGTCCATAGGCCTACATCATGTGGCAAACCGGTGAGCATGTGGCTCTATTAGTATAGGAGATACCTGAAAACATATCACACTTTTCATCATAGTGCTTTTACCAATGCATAAAATGCATGGAGAAGTCATTTCGAATGACTGGTCCTCAGTGTTGTGAGAACGATGACTGGTTAAAATTTTTGGTGGTTTCTTGTTCAGTCCATAGGCCTACATCATGTGGCAAACCGGTGAGCATGTGGCTCTATTAGTATAGGAGATACCTGAAAACATATCACACTTTTCATCATAGTGCTTTTACCAATGCATAAAATGCATGGAGAAGTCATTTCGAATGACTGGTCCTCAGTGTTGTGAGAACGATGACTGGTTAAAATTTTTGGTGGTTTCTTGTTCAGTCCATAGGCCTACATCATGTGGCAAACCGGTGAGCATGTGGCTCTATTAGTATAGGAGATACCTGAAAACATATCACACTTTTCATCATAGTGCTTTTACCAATGCATAAAATGCATGGAGAAGTCATTTTGAATGACTGGTCCTCAGTGTTGTGAGAACGATGACTGGTTAAAATTTTTGGTGAAATTTTTGGTGGTTTCTTGTTCAGTCCATAGGCCTACATCATGTGGCAAACCGGTGAGCATGTGGCTCTATTAGTATAGGAGATACCTGAAAACATATCACACTTTTCATCATAGTGCTTTTACCAATGCATAAAATGCATGGAGAAGTCATTTCGAATGACTGGTCCTCAGTGTTGTGAGAACGATGACTGGTTAAAATTTTTGGTGGTTTCTTGTTCAGTCCATAGGCCTACATCATGTGGCAAACCGGTGAGCATGTGGCTCTATTAGTATAGGAGATACCTGAAAACATATCACACTTTTCATCATAGTGCTTTTACCAATGCATAAAATGCATGGAGAAGTCATTTCGAATGACTGGTCCTCAGTGTTGTGAGAACGATGACTGGTTAAAATTTTTGGTGGTTTCTTGTTCAGTCCATAGGCCTACATCATGTGGCAAACCGGTGAGCATGTGGCTCTATTAGTATAGGAGATACCTGAAAACATATCACACTTTTCATCATAGTGCTTTTACCAATGCATAAAATGCATGGAGAAGTCATTTCGAATGACTGGTCCTCAGTGTTGTGAGAACGATGACTGGTTAAAATTTTTGGTGGTTTCTTGTTCAGTCCATAGGCCTACATCATGTGGCAAACCGGTGAGCATGTGGCTCTATTAGTATAGGAGATACCTGAAAACATATCACACTTTTCATCATAGTGCTTTTACCAATGCATAAAATGCATGGAGAAGTCATTTCGAATGACTGCTCCTCAGTGTTGTGAGAACGATGACTGGTTAAAATTTTTGGTGGTTTCTTGTTCAGTCCATAGGCCTACATCATGTGGCAAACCGGTGAGCATGTGGCTCTATTAGTATAGGAGATACCTGAAAACATATCACACTTTTCATCATAGTGCTTTTACCAATGCATAAAATGCATGGAGAAGTCATTTCGAATGACTGGTCCTCAGTGTTGTGAGAACGATGACTGGTTAAAATTTTTGGTGGTTTTTTGTTCAGTCCATAGGCCTACATCATGTGGCAAACCGGTGAGCATGTGGCTCTATTAGTATAGGAGATACCTGAAAACATATCACACTTTTCATCATAGTGCTTTTACCAATGCATAAAATGCATGGAGAAGTCATTTCGAATGACTGGTCCTCAGTGTTGTGAGAACGATGACTGGTTAAAATTTTTGGTGGTTTCTTGTTCAGTCCATAGGCCTACATCATGTGGCAAACCGGTGAGCATGTGGCTCTATTAGTATAGGAGATACCTGAAAACATATCACACTTTTCATCATAGTGCTTTTACCAATGCATAAAATGCATGGAGAAGTCATTTCGAATGACTGGTCCTCAGTGTTGTGAGAACGATGACTGGTTAAAATTTTTGGTGGTTTCTTGTTCAGTCCATAGGCCTACATCATGTGGCAAACCGGTGAGCATGTGGCTCTATTAGTATAGGAGATACCTGAAAACATATCACACTTTTCATCATAGTGCTTTTACCAATGCATAAAATGCATGGAGAAGTCATTTCAAATGACTGGTCCTCAGTGTTGTGAGAACGATGACTGGTTAAAATTTTTGGTGGTTTCTTGTTCAGTCCATAGGCCTACATCATGTGGCAAACCGGTGAGCATGTGGCTCTATTAGTATAGGAGATACCTGAAAACATATCACACTTTTCATCATAGTGCTTTTACCAATGCATAAAATGCATGGAGAAGTCATTTCGAATGACTGCTCCTCAGTGTTGTGAGAACGATGACTGGTTAAAATTTTTGGTGGTTTCTTGTTCAGTCCATAGGCCTACATCATGTGGCAAACCGGTGAGCATGTGGCTCTATTAGTATAGGAGATACCTGAAAACATATCACAGTTTTCATCATAGTGCTTTTACCAATGCATAAAATGCATGGAGAAGTCATTTCGAATGACTGGTCCTCAGTGTTGTGAGAACGATGACTGGTTAAAATTTTTGGTGGTTTCTTGTTCAGTCCATAGGCCTACATCATGTGGCAAACCGGTGAGCATGTGGCTCTATTAGTATAGGAGATACCTGAAAACATATCACACTTTTCATCATAGTGCTTTTACCAATGCATAAAATGCATGGAGAAGTCATTTTGAATGTCTGGTCCTCAGTGTTGTGAGAACGATGACTGGTTAAAATTTTTGGTGGTTTCTTGTTCAGTCCATAGGCCTACATCATGTGGCAAACCGGTGAGCATGTGGCTCTATTAGTATAGGAGATACCTGAAAACATATCACACTTTTCATCATAGTGCTTTTACCAATGCATAAAATGCATGGAGAAGTCATTTCGAATGACTGGTTCTCAGTGTTGTGAGAACGATGACTGGTTAAAATTTTTGGTGGTTTCTTGTTCAGTCCATAGGCCTACATCATGTGGCAAACCGGTGAGCATGTGGCTCTATTAGTATAGGAGATACCTGAAAACATATCACACTTTTCATCATAGTGCTTTTACCAATGCATAAAATGCATGGAGAAGTCATTTCGAATGACTGGTCCTCAGTGTTGTGAGAACGATGACTGGTTAAAATTTTTGGTGGTTTCTTGTTCAGTCCATAGGCCTACATCATGTGGCAAACCGGTGAGCATGTGGCTCTATTAGTATAGGAGATACCTGAAAACATATCACACTTTTCATCATAGTGCTTTTACCAATGCATAAAATGCATGGAGAAGTCATTTCGAATGACTGGTCCTCAGTGTTGTGAGAACGATGACTGGTTAAAATTTTTGGTGGTTTCTTGTTCAGTCCATAGGCCTACATCATGTGGCAAACCGGTGAGCATGTGGCTCTATTAGTATAGGAGATACCTGAAAACATATCACACTTTTCATCATAGTGCTTTTACCAATGCATAAAATGCATGGAGAAGTCATTTCGAATGACTGGTCCTCAGTGTTGTGAGAACGATGACTGGTTAAAATTTTTGGTGGTTTCTTGTTCAGTCCATAGGCCTACATCATGTGGCAAACCGGTGAGCATGTGGCTCTATTAGTATAGGAGATACCTGAAAACATATCACACTTTTCATCATAGTGCTTTTACCAATGCATAAAATGCATGGAGAAGTCATTTCGAATGACTGGTCCTCAGTGTTGTGAGAACGATGACTGGTTAAAATTTTTGGTGGTTTCTTGTTCAGTCCATAGGCCTACATCATGTGGCAAACCGGTGAGCATGTGGCTCTATTAGTATAGGAGATACCTGAAAACATATCACACTTTTCATCATAGTGCTTTTACCAATGCATAAAATGCATGGAGAAGTCATTTCGAATGACTGGTCCTCAGTGTTGTGAGAACGATGACTGGTTAAAATTTTTGGTGGTTTCTTGTTCAGTCCATAGGCCTACATCATGTGGCAAACCGGTGAGCATGTGGCTCTATTAGTATAGGAGATACCTGAAAACATATCACACTTTTCATCATAGTGCTTTTACCAATGCATAAAATGCATGGAGAAGTCATTTCGAATGACTGGTCCTCAGTGTTGTGAGAACGATGACTGGTTAAAATTTTTGGTGGTTTCTTGTTCAGTCCATAGGCCTACATCATGTGGCAAACCGGTGAGCATGTGGCTCTATTAGTATAGGAGATACCTGAAAACATATCACACTTTTCATCATAGTGCTTTTACCAATGCATAAAATGCATGGAGAAGTCATTTCGAATGACTGCTCCTCAGTGTTGTGAGAACGATGACTGGTTAAAATTTTTGGTGGTTTCTTGTTCAGTCCATAGGCCTACATCATGTGGCAAACCGGTGAGCATGTGGCTCTATTAGTATAGGAGATACCTGAAAACATATCACACTTTTCATCATAGTGCTTTTACCAATGCATAAAATGCATGGAGAAGTCATTTCGAATGACTGGTCCTCAGTGTTGTGAGAACGATGACTGGTTAAAATTTTTGGTGGTTTCTTGTTCAGTCCATAGGCCTACATCATGTGGCAAACCGGTGAGCATGTGGCTCTATTAGTATAGGAGATACCTGAAAACATATCACACTTTTCATCATAGTGCTTTTACCAATGCATAAAATGCATGGAGAAGTCATTTCGAATGACTGGTCCTCAGTGTTGTGAGAACGATGACTGGTTAAAATTTTTGGTGGTTTCTTGTTCAGTCCATAGGCCTACATCATGTGGCAAACCGGTGAGCATGTGGCTCTATTAGTATAGGAGATACCTGAAAACATATCACATTTTTCATCATAGTGCTTTTACCAATGCATAAAATGCATGGAGAAGTCATTTCGAATGACTGGTCCTCAGTGTTGTGAGAACGATGACTGGTTAAAATTTTTGGTGGTTTCTTGGTCAGTCCATAGGCCTACATCATGTGGCAAACCGGTGAGCATGTGGCTCTATTAGTATAGGAGATACCTGAAAACATATCACACTTTTCATCATAGTGCTTTTACCAATGCATAAAATGCATGGAGAAGTCATTTCGAATGACTGGTCCTCAGTGTTGTGAGAACGATGACTGGTTAAAATTTTTGGTGGTTTCTTGTTCAGTCCATAGGCCTACATCATGTGGCAAACCGGTGAGCATGTGGCTCTATTAGTATAGGAGATACCTGAAAACATATCACACTTTTCATCATAGTGCTTTTACCAATGCATAAAATGCATGGAGAAGTCATTTCGAATGACTGGTCCTCAGTGTTGTGAGAACGATGACTGGTTAAAATTTTTGGTGGTTTCTTGTTCAGTCCATAGGCCTACATCATGTGGCAAACCGGTGAGCATGTGGCTCTATTAGTATAGGAGATACCTGAAAACATATCACACTTTTCATCATAGTGCTTTTACCAATGCATAAAATGCATGGAGAAGTCATTTCGAATGACTGGTCCTCAGTGTTGTGAGAACGATGACTGGTTAAAATTTTTTGGTGGTTTCTTGTTCAGTCCATAGGCCTACATCATGTGGCAAACCGGTGAGCATGTGGCTCTATTAGTATAGGAGATACCTGAAAACATATCACACTTTTCATCATAGTGCTTTTACCAATGCATAAAATGCATGGAGAAGTCATTTCGAATGACTGGTCCTCAGTGTTGTGAGAACGATGACTGGTTAAAATTTTTGGTGGTTTCTTGTTCAGTCCATAGGCCTACATCATGTGGCAAACCGGTGAGCATGTGGCTCTATTAGTATAGGAGATACCTGAAAACATATCACACTTTTCATCATAGTGCTTTTACCAATGCATAAAATGCATGGAGAAGTCATTTCGAATGACTGGTCCTCAGTGTTGTGAGAACGATGACTGGTTAAAATTTTTGGTGGTTTCTTGTTCAGTCCATAGGCCTACATCATGTGGCAAACCGGTGAGCATGTGGCTCTATTAGTATAGGAGATACCTGAAAACATAGCACACTTTTCATCATAGTGCTTTTACCAATGCATAAAATGCATGGAGAAGTCATTTCGAATGACTGGTCCTCAGTGTTGTGAGAACGATGACTGGTTAAAATTTTTGGTGGTTTCTTGTTCAGTCCATAGGCCTACATCATGTGGCAAACCGGTGAGCATGTGGCTCTATTAGTATAGGAGATACCTGAAAACATATCACACTTTTCATCATAGTGCATTTACCAATGCATAAAATGCATGGAGAAGTCATTTCGAATGACTGGTCCTCAGTGTTGTGAGAACGATGACTGGTTAAAATTTTTGGTGGTTTCTTGTTCAGTCCATAGGCCTACATCATGTGGCAAACCGGTGAGCATGTGGCTCTATTAGTATAGGAGATACCTGAAAACATATGACACTTTTCATCATAGTGCTTTTACCAATGCATAAAATGCATGGAGAAGTCATTTCGAATGACTGGTCCTCAGTGTTGTGAGAACGATGACTGGTTAAAATTTTTGGTGGTTTCTTGTTCAGTCCATAGGCCTACATCATGTGGCAAACCGGTGAGCATGTGGCTCTATTAGTATAGGAGATACCCTGAATAAACATATCACACTTTTCATCATAGTGCTTTTACCAATGCATAAAATGCATGGAGAAGTCATTTCGAATGACTTGTCCTCAGTGTTGTGAGAACGATGACTGGTTAAAATTTTTGGTGGTTTCTTGTTCAGTCCATAGGCCTACATCATGTGGCAAACCGGTGAGCATGTGGCTCTATTAGTATAGGAGATACCTGAAAACATATCACACTTTTCATCATAGTGCTTTTACCAATGCATAAAATGCATGGAGAAGTCATTTCGAATGACTGGTCCTCAGTGTTGTGAGAACGATGACTGGTTAAAATTTTTGGTGGTTTCTTGTTCAGTCCATAGGCCTACATCATGTGGCAAACCGGTGAGCATGTGGCTCTATTAGTATAGGAGATACCTGAAAACATATCACACTTTTCATCATAGTGCTTTTACCAATGCATAAAATGCATGGAGAAGTCATTTCGAATGACTGGTCCTCAGTGTTGTGAGAACGATGACTGGTTAAAATTTTTGGTGGTTTCTTGTTCAGTCCATAGGCCTACATCATGTGGCAAACCGGTGAGCATGTGGCTCTATTAGTATAGGAGATACCTGAAAACATAGCACACTTTTCATCATAGTGCTTTAACCAATGCATAAAATGCATGGAGAAGTCATTTCGAATGACTGGTCCTCAGTGTTGTGAGAACGATGACTGGTTAAAATTTTTGGTGGTTTCTTGTTCAGTCCATAGGCCTACATCATGTGGCAAACCGGTGAGCATGTGGCTCTATTAGTATAGGAGATACCTGAAAACATATCACACTTTTCATCATAGTGCATTTACCAATGCATAAAATGCATGGAGAAGTCATTTCGAATGACTGGTCCTCAGTGTTGTGAGAACGATGACTGGTTAAAATTTTTGGTGGTTTCTTGTTCAGTCCATAGGCCTACATCATGTGGCAAACCGGTGAGCATGTGGCTCTATTAGTAAAGGAGATACCTGAAAACATATCACACTTTTCATCATAGTGCTTTTACCAATGCATAAAATGCATGGAGAAGTCATTTCGAATGACTGGTCCTCAGTGTTGTGAGAACGATGACTGGTTAAAATTTTTGGTGGTTTCTTGTTCAGTCCATAGGCCTACATCATGTGGCAAACCGGTGAGCATGTGGCTCTATTAGTATAGGAGATACCTGAAAACATATCACACTTTTCATCATAGTGCTTTTACCAATGCATAAAATGCATGGAGAAGTCATTTCGAATGACTGGTCCTCAGTGTTGTGAGAACGATGACTGGTTAAAATTTTTGGTGGTTTCTTGTTCAGTCCATAGGCCTACATCATGTGGCAAACCGGTGAGCATGTGGCTCTATTAGTATAGGAGATACCTGAAAACATATCACACTTTTCATCATAGTGCTTTTACCAATGCATAAAATGCATGGAGAAGTCATTTCGAATGACTGGTCCTCAGTGTTGTGAGAACGATGACTGGTTAAAATTTTTGGTGGTTTCTTGTTCAGTCCATAGGCCTACATCATGTGGCAAACCGGTGAGCATGTGGCTCTATTAGTATAGGAGATACCTGAAAACATATCACACTTTTCATCATAGTGCTTTTACCAATGCATAAAATGCATGGAGAAGTCATTTCGAATGACTGGTCCTCAGTGTTGTGAGAACGATGACTGGTTAAAATTTTTGGTGGTTTCTTGTTCAGTCCATAGGCCTACATCATGTGGCAAACCGGTGAGCATGTGGCTCTATTAGTATAGGAGATACCTGAAAACATATCACACTTTTCATCATAGTGCTTTTACCAATGCATAAAATGCATGGAGAAGTCATTTCGAATGACTGGTCCTCAGTGTTGTGAGAACGATGACTGGTTTAAAATTTTTGGTGGTTTCTTGTTCAGTCCATAGGCCTACATCATGTGGCAAACCGGTGAGCATGTGGCTCTATTAGTATAGGAGATACCTGAAAACATATCACACTTTTCATCATAGTGCTTTTACCAATGCATAAAATGCATGGAGAAGTCATTTCGAATGACTGGTCCTCAGTGTTGTGAGAACGATGACTGGTTAAAATTTTTGGTGGTTTCTTGTTCAGTCCATAGGCCTACATCATGTGGCAAACCGGTGAGCATGTGGCTCTATTAGTATAGGAAATACCTGAAAACATATCACACTTTTCATCACAGTGCTTTTACCAATGCATAAAATGCATGGAGAAGTCATTTCGAATGACTGGTCCTCAGTGTTGTGAGAACGATGACTGGTTAAAATTTTTGGTGGTTTCTTGTTCAGTCCATAGGCCTACATCATGTGGCAAACCGGTGAGCATGTGGCTCTATTAGTATAGGAGATACCTGAAAACATATCACACTTTTCATCATAGTGCTTTTACCAATGCATAAAATGCATGGAGAAGTCATTTCGAATGACTGGTCCTCAGTGTTGTGAGAACGATGACTGGTTAAAATTTTGGTGGTTTCTTGTTCAGTCCATAGGCCTACATCATGTGGCAAACCGGTGAGCATGTGGCTCTATTAGTATAGGAGATACCTGAAAACATATCACACTTTTCATCATAGTGCTTTTACCAATGCATAAAACGCATGGAGAAGTCATTTCGAATGACTGGTCCTCAGTGTTGTGAGAACGATGACTGGTTAAAATTTTTGGTGGTTTCTTGTTCAGTCCATAGGCCTACATCATGTGGCAAACCGGTGAGCATGTGGCTCTATTAGTATAGGAGATACCTGAAAACATATCACACTTTTCATCATAGTGCTTTTACCAATGCATAAAATGCATGGAGAAGTCATTTCGAATGACTGGTCCTCAGTGTTGTGAGAACGATGACTGGTTAAAATTTTGGTGGTTTCTTGTTCAGTCCATAGGCCTACATCATGTGGCAAACCGGTGAGCATGTGGCTCTATTAGTATAGGAGATACCTGAAAACATATCACACTTTTCATCATAGTGCTTTTACAATGCATAAAATGCATGGAGAAGTCATTTCGAATGACTGGTCCTCAGTGTTGTGAGAACGATGACTGGTTAAAATTTTTGGTGGTTTCTTGTTCAGTCCATAGGCCTACATCATGTGGCAAATCGGTGAGCATGTGGCTCTATTAGTATAGGAGATACCTGAAAACATATCACACTTTTCATCATAGTGCTTTTACCAATGCATAAAATGCATGGAGAAGTCATTTCGAATGACTGGTCCTCAGTGTTGTGAGAACGATGACTGGTTAAAATTTTTGGTGGTTTCTTGTTCAGTCCATAGGCCTACATCATGTGGCAAACCGGTGAGCATGTGGCTCTATTAGTATAGGAGATACCTGAAAACATATCACACTTTTCATCATAGTGCTTTTACCAATGCATAAAATGCATGGAGAAGTCATTTCGAATGACTGGTCCTCAGTGTTGTGAAAACGATGACTGGTTAAAATTTTTGGTGGTATCTTGTTCAGTCCATAGGCCTACATCATGTGGCAAACCGGTGAGCATGTGGCTCTATTAGTATAGGAGATACCTGAAAACATATCACACTTTTCATCATAGTGCTTTTACCAATGCATAAAATGCATGGAGAAGTCATTTCGAATGACTGGTCCTCAGTGTTGTGAGAACGATGACTGGTTAAAATTTTTGGTGGTTTCTTGTTCAGTCCATAGGTCTACATCATGTGGCAAACCGGTGAGCATGTGGCTCTATTAGTATAGGAGATACCTGAAAACATATCACACTTTTCATCATAGTGCTTTTACCAATGCATAAAATGCATGGAGAAGTCATTTCGAATGACTGGTCCTCAGTGTTGTGAGAACGATGACTGGTTAAAATTTTTGGTGGTTTCTTGTTCAGTCCATAGGCCTACATCATGTGGCAAACCGGTGAGCATGTGGCTCTATTAGTATAGGAGATACCTGAAAACATATCACACTTTTCATCATAATGCTTTTACCAATGCATAAAATGCATGGAGAAGTCATTTCGAATGACTGGTCCTCAGTGTTGTGAGAACGATGACTGGTTAATATTTTTGGTGGTTTCTTGTTCAGTCCATAGGCCTACATCATGTGGCAAACCGGTGAGCATGTGGCTCTATTAGTATAGGAGATACCTGAAAACATATCACACTTTTCATCATAGTGCTTTTACCAATGCATAAAATGCATGGAGAAGTCATTTCGAATGACTGGTCCTCAGTGTTGTGAGAACGATGACTGGTTAAAATTTTTGGTGGTTTCTTGTTCAGTCCATAGGCCTACATCATGTGGCAAACCGGTGAGCATGTGGCTCTATTAGTATAGGAGATACCTGAAAACATATCACACTTTTCATCATAGTGCTTTTACCAATGCATAAAATGCATGGAGAAGTCATTTCGAATGACTGGTCCTCAGTGTTGTGAGAACGATGACTGGTTAAAATTTTTGGTGGTTTCTTGTTCAGTCCATAGGCCTACATCATGTGGCAAACCGGTGAGCATGTGGCTCTATTAGTATAGGAGATACCTGAAAACATATCACACTTTTCATCATAGTGCTTTTACCAATGCATAAAATGCATGGAGAAGTCATTTCGAATGACTGGTCCTCAGTGTTGTGAGAACGATGACTGGTTAAAATTTTTGGTGGTTTCTTGTTCAGTCCATAGGTCTACATCATGTGGCAAACCGGTGAGCATGTGGCTCTATTAGTATAGGAAATACCTGAAAACATATCACACTTTTCATCACAGTGCTTTTACCAATGCATAAAATGCATGGAGAAGTCATTTCGAATGACTGGTCCTCAGTGTTGTGAGAACGATGACTGGTTAAAATTTTTGGTGGTTTCTTGTTCAGTCCATAGGCCTACATCATGTGGCAAACCGGTGAGCATGTGGCTCTATTAGTATAGGAGATACCTGAAAACATATCACACTTTTCATCATAGTGCTTTTACCAATGCATAAAATGCATGGAGAAGTCATTTCGAATGACTGGTCCTCAGTGTTGTGAGAACGATGACTGGTTAAAATTTTTGGTGGTTTCTTGTTCAGTCCATAGGCCTACATCATGTGGCAAACCGGTGAGCATGTGGCTCTATTAGTATAGGAGATACCTGAAAACATATCACACTTTTCATCATAGTGCTTTTACCAATGCATAAAATGCATGGAGAAGTCATTTCGAATGACTGGTCCTCAGTGTTGTGAGAACGATGACTGGTTAAAATTTTTGGTGGTTTCTTGTTCAGTCCATAGGCCTACATCATGTGGCAAACCGGTGAGCATGTGGCTCTATTAGTATAGGAGATACCTGAAAACATATCACACTTTTCATCATAGTGCTTTTACCAATGCATAAAATGCATGGAGAAGTCATTTCGAATGACTGGTCCTCAGTGTTGTGAGAACGATGACTGGTTAAAATTTTTGGTGGTTTCTTGTTCAGTCCATAGGCCTACATCATGTGGCAAATCGGTGAGCATGTGGCTCTATTAGTATAGGAGATACCTGAAAACATATCACACTTTTCATCATAGTGCTTTTACCAATGCATAAAATGCATGGAGAAGTCATTTCGAATGACTGGTCCTCAGTGTTGTGAGAACGATGACTGGTTAAAATTTTTGGTGGTTTCTTGTTCAGTCCATAGGCCTACATCATGTGGCAAACCGGTGAGCATGTGGCTCTATTAGTATAGGAGATACCTGAAAACATATCACACTTTTCATCATAGTGCTTTTACCAATGCATAAAATGCATGGAGAAGTCATTTCGAATGACTGCTCCTCGGTGTTGTGAGAACGATGACTGGTTAAAATTTTTGGTGGTTTCTTGTTCAGTCCATAGGCCTACATCATGTGGCAAACCGGTGAGCATGTGGCTCTATTAGTATAGGAGATACCTGAAAACATATCACACTTTTCATCATAGTGCTTTTACCAATGCATAAAATGCATGGAGAAGTCATTTCGAATAACTGGTCCTCAGTGTTGTGAGAACGATGACTGGTTAAAATTTTTGGTGGTTTCTTGTTCAGTCCATAGGCCTACATCATGTGGCAAACCGGTGAGCATGTGGCTCTATTAGTATAGGAGATACCTGAAAACATATCACACTTTTCATCATAGTGCTTTTACCAATGCATAAAATGCATGGAGAAGTCATTTCGAATGACTGGTCCTCAGTGTTGTGAGAACGATGACTGGTTAAAATTTTTGGTGGTTTCTTGTTCAGTCCATAGGCCTACATCATGTGGCAAACCGGTGAGCATGTGGCTCTATTAGTATAGGAGATACCTGAAAACATATCACACTTTTCATCATAGTGCTTTTACCAATGCATAAAATGCATGGAGAAGTCATTTCGAATGACTGGTCCTCAGTGTTGTGAGAACGATGACTGGTTAAAATTTTTGGTGGTTTCTTGTTCAGTCCATAGGCCTACATCATGTGGCAAACCGGTGAGCATGTGGCTCTATTAGTATAGGAGATACCTGAAAACATATCACACTTTTCATCATAGTGCTTTTACCAATGCATAAAATGCATGGAGAAGTCATTTCGAATGACTGGTCCTCAGTGTTGTGAGAACGATGACTGGATAAAATTTTTGGTGGTTTCTTGTTCAGTCCATAGGCCTACATCATGTGGCAAACCGGTGAGCATGTGGCTCTATTAGTATAGGAAATACCTGAAAACATATCACACTTTTCATCACAGTGCTTTTACCAATGCATAAAATGCATGGAGAAGTCATTTCGAATGACTGGTCCTCAGTGTTGTGAGAACGATGACTGGTTAAAATTTTTGGTGGTTTCTTGTTCAGTCCATAGGCCTACATCATGTGGCAAACCGGTGAGCATGTGGCTCTATTAGTATAGGAGATACCTGAAAACATATCACACTTTTCATCATAGTGCTTTTACCAATGCATAAAATGCATGGAGAAGTCATTTCGAATGACTGGTCCTCAGTGTTGTGAGAACGATGACTGGTTAAAATTTTTGGTGGTTTCTTGTTCAGTCCATAGGCCTACATCATGTGGCAAACCGGTGAGCATGTGGCTCTATTAGTATAGGAGATACCTGAAAACATATCACACTTTTCATCATAGTGCTTTTACCAATGCATAAAATGCATGGAGAAGTCATTTCGAATGACTGGTCCTCAGTGTTGTGAGAACGATGACTGGTTAAAATTTTTGGTGGTTTCTTGTTCAGTCCATAGGCCTACATCATGTGGCAAACCGGTGAGCATGTGGCTCTATTAGTATAGGAGATACCTGATAACATATCACACTTTTCATCATAGTGCTTTTACCAATGCATAAAATGCATGGAGAAGTCATTTCGAATGACTGGTCCTCAGTGTTGTGAGAACGATGACTGGTTAAAATTTTTGGTGGTTTCTTGTTCAGTCCATAGGTCTACATCATGTGGCAAACCGGTGAGCATGTGGCTCTATTAGTATAGGAGATACCTGAAAACATATCACACTTTTCATCATAGTGCTTTTACCAATGCATAAAATGCATGGAGAAGTCATTTCGAATGACTGGTCCTCAGTGTTGTGAGAACGATGACTGGTTAAAATTTTTGGTGGTTTCTTGTTCAGTCCATAGGCCTACATCATGTGGCAAACCGGTGAGCATGTGGCTCTATTAGTATAGGAGATACCTGAAAACATATCACACTTTTCATCATAGTGCTTTTACCAATGCATAAAATGCATGGAGAAGTCATTTCGAATGACTGGTCCTCAGTGTTGTGAGAACGATGACTGGATAAAATTTTTGGTGGTTTCTTGTTCAGTCCATAGGCCTACATCATGTGGCAAACCGGTGAGCATGTGGCTCTATTAGTATAGGAAATACCTGAAAACATATCACACTTTTCATCACAGTGCTTTTACCAATGCATAAAATGCATGGAGAAGTCATTTCGAATGACTGGTCCTCAGTGTTGTGAGAACGATGACTGGTTAAAATTTTTGGTGGTTTCTTGTTCAGTCCATAGGCCTACATCATGTGGCAAACCGGTGAGCATGTGGCTCTATTAGTATAGGAGATACCTGAAAACATATCACACTTTTCATCATAGTGCTTTTACCAATGCATAAAATGCATGGAGAAGTCATTTCGAATGACTGGTCCTCAGTGTTGTGAGAACGATGACTGGTTAAAATTTTTGGTGGTTTCTTGTTCAGTCCATAGGCCTACATCATGTGGCAAACCGGTGAGCATGTGGCTCTATTAGTATAGGAGATACCTGAAAACATATCACACTTTTCATCATAGTGCTTTTACCAATGCATAAAATGCATGGAGAAGTCATTTCGAATGACTGGTCCTCAGTGTTGTGAGAACGATGACTGGTTAAAATTTTTGGTGGTTTCTTGTTCAGTCCATAGGCCTACATCATGTGGCAAACCGGTGAGCATGTGGCTCTATTAGTATAGGAGATACCTGATAACATATCACACTTTTCATCATAGTGCTTTTACCAATGCATAAAATGCATGGAGAAGTCATTTCGAATGACTGGTCCTCAGTGTTGTGAGAACGATGACTGGTTAAAATTTTTGGTGGTTTCTTGTTCAGTCCATAGGCCTACATCATGTGGCAAACCGGTGAGCATGTGGCTCTATTAGTATAGGAGATACCTGAAAACATATCACACTTTTCATCATAGTGCTTTTACCAATGCATAAAATGCATGGAGAAGTCATTTCGAATGACTGGTCCTCAGTGTTGTGAGAACGATGACTGGTTAAAATTTTTGGTGGTTTCTTGTTCAGTCCATAGGCCTACATCATGTTGCAAACCGGTGAGCATGTGGCTCTATTAGTATAGGAGATATCTGAAAACATATCACACTTTTCATCATAGTGCTTTTACCAATGCATAAAATGCATGGAGAAGTCATTTCGAATGACTGGTCTCCAGTGTTGTGAGAACGATGACTGGTTAAAATTTTTGGTGGTTTCTTGTTCAGTCCATAGGCCTACATCATGTGGCAAACCGGTGAGCATGTAGCTCTATTAGTATAGGAGATACCTGAAAACATATCACACTTTTCATCATAGTGCTTTTACCAATGCATAAAATGCATGGAGAAGTCATTTCGAATGACTGGTCCTCAGTGTTGTGAGAACGATGACTGGTTAAAATTTTTGGTGGTTTCTTGTTCAGTCCATAGGCCTACATCATGTGGCAAACCGGTGAGCATGTGGCTCTATTAGTATAGGAGATACCTGAAAACATATCACACTTTTCATCATAGTGCTTTTACCAATGCATAAAATGCATGGAGAAGTCATTTCGAATGACTGGTCCTCAGTGTTGTGAGAACGATGACTGGTTAAAATTTTTGGTGGTTTCTTGTTCAGTCCATAGGCCTACATCATGTGGCAAACTGGTGAGCATGTGGCTCTATTAGTATAGGAGATACCTGAAAACATATCACACTTTTCATCATAGTGCTTTTACCAATGCATAAAATGCATGGAGAAGTCATTTCGAATGACTGGTCCTCAGTGTTGTGAGAACGATGACTGGTTAAAATTTTTGGTGGTTTCTTGTTCAGTCCATAGGCCTACATCATGTGGCAAACCGGTGAGCATGTGGCTCTATTAGTATAGGAGATACCTGAAAACATATCACACTTTTCATCATAGTGCTTTTACCAATGCATAAAATGCATGGAGAAGTCATTTCGAATGACTGGTCCTCAGTGTTGTGAGAACGATGACTGGTTAAAATTTTTGGTGGTTTCTTGTTCAGTCCATAGGCCTACATCATGTGGCAAACCGGTGAGAATGTGGCTCTATTAGTATAGGAGCTACCTGAAAACATATCACACTTTTCATCATAGTGCTTTTACCAATGCATAAAATGCATGGAGAAGTCATTTCGAATGACTGGTCCTCAGTGTTGTGAGAACGATGACTGGTTAAAATTTTTGGTGGTTTCTTGTTCAGTCCATAGGCCTACATCATGTGGCAAACCGGTGAGCATGTGGCTCTATTAGTATAGGAGATACCTGAAAACATCACACTTTTCATCATAGAGCTTTTACCAATGCATAAAATGCATGGAGAAGTCATTTCGAATGACTGGTCCTCAGTGTTGTGAGAACGATGACTGGTTAAAATTTTTGGTGGTTTCTTGTTCAGTCCATAGGCCTACATCATGTGGCAAACCGGTGAGCATGTGGCTCTATTAGTATAGGAGATACCTGAAAACATATCACACTTTTCATCATAGTGCTTTTACCAATGCATAAAATGCATGGAGAAGTCATTTCGAATGACTGGTCCTCAGTGTTGTGAGAACGATGACTGGTTAAAATTTTTGGTGGTTTCTTGTTCAGTCCATAGGCCTACATCATGTGGCAAACCGGTGAGCATGTGGCTCTATTAGTATAGGAGATACCTGAAAACATATCACACTTTTCATCATAGTGCTTTTACCAATGCATAAAATGCATGGAGAAGTCATTTCGAATGACTGGTCCTCAGTGTTTTGAGAACGATGACTGGTTAAAATTTTTGGTGGTTTCTTGTTCAGTCCATAAGCCTACATCATGTGGCAAACCGGTGAGCATGTGGCTCTATTAGTATAGGAGATACCTGAAAACATATCACACTTTTCATCATAGTGCTTTTACCAATGCATAAAATGCATGGAGAAGTCATTTCGAATGACTGGTCCTCAGTGTTGTGAGAACGATGACTGGTTAAAATTTTTGGTGGTTTCTTGTTCAGTCCATAGGCCTACATCATGTGGCAAACCGGTGAGCATGTGGCTCTATTAGTATAGGAGACACCTGAAAACATATCACACTTTTCATCATAGTGCTTTTACCAATGCATAAAATGCATGGAGAAGTCATTTCGAATGACTGGTCCTCAGTGTTGTGAGAACGATGACTGGTTAAAATTTTTGGTGGTTTCTTGTTCAGTCCATAGGCCTACATCATGTGGCAAACCGGTGAGCATGTGGCTCTATTAGTATAGGAGATACCTGAAAACATATCACACTTTTCATCATAGTGCTTTTACCAATGCATAAAATGCATGGAGAAGTCATTTCGAATGACTGGTCCTCAGTGTTGTGAGAACGATGACTGGTTAAAATTTTTGGTGGTTTCTTGTTCAGTCCATAGGCCTACATCATGTGGCAAACCGGTGAGCATGTGGCTCTATTAGTATAGGAGATACCTGATAACATATCACACTTTTCATCATAGTGCTTTTACCAATGCATAAAATGCATGGAGAAGTCATTTCGAATGACTGGTCCTCAGTGTTGTGAGAACGATGACTGGTTAAAATTTTTGGTGGTTTCTTGTTCAGTCCATAGGCCTACATCATGTGGCAAACCGGTGAGCATGTGGCTCTATTAGTATAGGAGATACCTGAAAACATATCACACTTTTCATCATAGTGCTTTTACCAATGCATAAAATGCATGGAGAAGTCATTTCGAATGACTGGTCCTCAGTGTTGTGAGAACGATGACTGGTTAAAATTTTTGGTGGTTTCTTGTTCAGTCCATAGGCCTACATCATGTTGCAAACCGGTGAGCATGTGGCTCTATTAGTATAGGAGATATCTGAAAACATATCACACTTTTCATCATAGTGCTTTTACCAATGCATAAAATGCATGGAGAAGTCATTTCGAATGACTGGTCTCCAGTGTTGTGAGAACGATGACTGGTTAAAATTTTTGGTGGTTTCTTGTTCAGTCCATAGGCCTACATCATGTGGCAAACCGGTGAGCATGTGGCTCTATTAGTATAGGAGATACCTGAAAACATATCACACTTTTCATCATAGTGCTTTTACCAATGCATAAAATGCATGGAGAAGTCATTTCGAATGACTGGTCCTCAGTGTTGTGAGAACGATGACTGGTTAAAATTTTTGGTGGTTTCTTGTTCAGTCCATAGGCCTACATCATGTGGCAAACCGGTGAGCATGTGGCTCTATTAGTATAGGAGATACCTGAAAACATATCACACTTTTCATCATAGTGCTTTTACCAATGCATAAAATGCATGGAGAAGTCATTTCGAATGACTGGTCCTCAGTGTTGTGAGAACGATGACTGGTTAAAATTTTTGGTGGTTTCTTGTTCAGTCCATAGGCCTACATCATGTGGCAAACCGGTGAGCATGTAGCTCTATTAGTATAGGAGATACCTGAAAACATATCACACTTTTCATCATAGTGCTTTTACCAATGCATAAAATGCATGGAGAAGTCATTTCGAATGACTGGTCCTCAGTGTTGTGAGAACGATGACTGGTTAAAATTTTTGGTGGTTTCTTGTTCAGTCCATAGGCCTACATCATGTGGCAAACCGGTGAGCATGTGGCTCTATTAGTATAGGAGATACCTGAAAACATATCACACTTTTCATCATAGTGCTTTTACCAATGCATAAAATGCATGGAGAAGTCATTTCGAATGACTGGTCCTCAGTGTTGTGAGAACGATGACTGGTTAAAATTTTTGGTGGTTTCTTGTTCAGTCCATAGGCCTACATCATGTGGCAAACTGGTGAGCATGTGGCTCTATTAGTATAGGAGATACCTGAAAACATATCACACTTGATGAAAATATCACATATCACATATCAACCAGGGATTCAAGCTTCAAACCAGGGATTCAAGCTTCAGGAGGCTAATTTGCATATTCCAGGTGCCTTCTGGGAGAAGCGAAGTCTCCCTAAGCTAGAAGATCGTTGGGTACAGCCGGGACCAGCTGCTTCGAAAGCATCACCAAACCAGGGATTCAAGCTTCAGGAGGCTAATTTGCATATTCCAGGTGCCTTCTGGGAGAAGCGAAGTCTCCCTAAGCTAGAAGATCGTTGGGTACAGCCGGGACCAGCTGCTTCGAAAGCATCACCAAACCAGGGATTCAAGCTTCAGGAGGCTAATTTGCATATTCCTGGTGCCTTCTGGGAGAAGCGAAGTCTCCCTAAGCTAGAAGATCGTTGGGTACAGCCGGGACCAGCTGCTTCGAAAGCATCACCAAACCAGGGATTCAAGCTTCAGGAGGCTAATTTGCATATTCCAGGTGCCTTCTGGGAGAAGCGAAGTCTCCCTAAGCTAGAAGATCGTTGGGTACAGCCGGGACCAGCTGCTTCGAAAGCATCACCAAACCAGGGATTCAAGCTTCAGGAGGCTAATTTGCATATTCCAGGTGCCTTCTGGGAGAAGCGAAGTCTCCCTAAGCTAGAAGATCGTTGGGTACAGCCGGGACCAGCTGCTTCGAAAGCATCACCAAACCAGGGATTCAAGCTTCAGGAGGCTAATTTGCATATTCCAGGTGCCTTCTGGGAGAAGCGAAGTCTCCCTAAGCTAGAAGATCGTTGGGTACAGCCGGGACCAGCTGCTTCGAAAGCATCACCAAACCAGGGATTCAAGCTTCAGGAGGCTAATTTGCATATTCCAGGTGCCTTCTGGGAGAAGCGAAGTCTCCCTAAGCTAGAAGATCGTTGGGTACAGCCGGGACCAGCTGCTTCGAAAGCATCACCAAACCAGGGATTCAAGCTTCAGGAGGCTAATTTGCATATTCCAGGTGCCTTCTGGGAAAAGCGAATTTTTGCCTGTAGGACATTATTGCAAGAGAGCTTGGCTGAGTAGATTACACAAGAAGGAAAACACACAGCAAGTCAGCAGGATCTAGGAGCAACATGGCAGATGTGACAACCTACATGGTGAGCTGCAGCATGTGCTACATGTTCACAGATCGACCAGAAGAAGAATCCAATTTCACCTGTCAGAAGTGTAGACTAGTGGCCCTTTTAGAAGAAAAGGTGCGGGGTCTGGAAGAAAGAATAGCAACTTTGAAACTCATCAAAGAGAATGAAGACTTTCTAGACAGAACAGAAGCATCTCTACTGGTCACAGAAGGTGCAAAAAGTGTCAGAGAACCTCCAAAAGCAGATGAGTGGAAGCATGTGACCAAAAGAAGCAAGAAGACCATGGAGAAATCACCAACCACACAACTGAAGAACCGATATCAAATCTTTGTAGAGGATGAAGATGGCACACCTAAGAATGAAGCAATACCAGCAAGCAAAAAAGAAAAGGGCACACAGCAACAAGTGACAGCAAAAAGTACAGCCAAGAAGCAACGAAGAGTGGTGGTGGTGGGAGACTCACTACTGAGAGGCACAGAAGCAGCCATCTGCAGACCGGACATAACTGCAAGAGAAGTATGCTGCCTTCCAGGTGCGATGATCAAGGATGTGACCGATAGGATACCAAAGCTCTTCAGCTCCAAGGACGTCCACCCATTTCTTCTGATACATGTTGGCACCAATGACACGGCAAGGAAGGACCTACCGACAATCTGCAAGGACTTTGAAGAGTTGGGGAAGAAAGTAAAGGAACTGGATGCACAGGTAGTTTTTTCTTCTATCCTTCCAGTAGACGGGCATGGCACCAGGAGATGGAACAGGATCCTTGATGCAAACAACTGGCTAAGACGATGGTGCAGACAACAAGGATTTGGATTCCTGGACCACGGTGTGAATTACTGGTATGATGGACTCCTCGCCAGAGACGGACTACACCTCAACAAACCTGGGAAACACACATTCGCCAGAAGACTCGCTACACTCATCAGGAGGGCGTTAAACTAGAAGAAGAGGGGACGGGAAGAAAAACATTAGACTCGAACAAAGACGACCCAGGAAAACATACTCAGAAGGGAGGTAAGAACATTTCTAAAACAATCCACAGTGAGGAGATTGGAACAAAACAAAATCCTCTAAACTGCATGCTCGCAAACGCCAGAAGCCTGACAAACAAGATGGAAGAACTAGAAGCAGAAATATCTACAGGTAACTTTGACATAGTGGGAATAACCGAGACATGGTTAGATGAAAGCTATGACTGGGCAGTTAACTTACAGGGTTACAGTCTGTTTAGAAAGGATCGTAAAAATCGGAGAGGAGGAGGGGTTTGTCTCTATGTAAAGTCTTGTCTAAAGTCCACTTTAAGGGAGGATATTAGCGAAGGGAATGAGGATGTCGAGTCCATATGGGTTGAAATTCATGGAGGGAAAAATGGTAACAAAATTCTCATTGGGGTCTGTTACAAACCCCCAAATATAACAGAAACCATGGAAAGTCTACTTCTAAAGCAGATAGATGAAGCTGCAACCCATAATGAGGTCCTGGTTATGGGGGACTTTAACTACCCGGATATTAACTGGGAAACAGAAACCTGTGAAACCCATAAAGGCAACAGGTTTCTGCTAATAACCAAGAAAAATTATCTTTCACAATTGGTGCAGAATCCAACCAGAGGAGCAGCACTTTTAGACCTAATACTATCTAATAGACCTGACAGAATAACAAATCTGCAGGTGGTTGGGCATTTAGGAAATAGCGACCACAATATTGTGCAGTTTCACCTGTCTTTCACTAGGGGGACTTGTCAGGGAGTCACAAAAACATTGAACTTTAGGAAGGCAAAGTTTGAACAGCTTAGAGATGCCCTTAATCTGGTAGACTGGGACAATATCCTCAGAAATGAGAATACAGATAATAAATGGGAAATGTTTAAGAACATCCTAAATAGGCAGTGTAAGCGGTTTATACCTTGTGGGAATAAAAGGACTAGAAATAGGAAAAACCCAATGTGGCTAAACAAAGAAGTAAGGCAGGCAATTAACAGTAAAAAGAAAGCATTTGCACTACTAAAGCAGGATGGCACCACTGAAGCTCTAAAAAACTATAGGGAGAAAAATACTTTATCTAAAAAACTAATTAAAGCTGCCAAAAAGGAAACAGAGAAGCACATTGCTAAGGAGAGTAAAACTAATCCCAAACTGTTCTTCAACTATATCAATAGTAAAAGAATAAAAACTGAAAATGTAGGCCCCTTAAAAAATAGTGAGGAAAGAATGGTTGTAGATGACGAGGAAAAAGCTAACATATTAAACACCTTCTTCTCCACGGTATTCACGGTGGAAAATGAAATGCTAGGTGAAATCCCAAGAAACAATGAAAACCCTATATTAAGAGTCACCAATCTAACCCAAGAAGAGGTGCGAAACCGGCTAAATAAGATTAAAATAGATAAATCTCCGGGTCCGGATGGCATACACCCACGAGTACTAAGAGAACTAAGTAATGTAATAGATAAACCATTATTTCTTATTTTTAGTGACTCTATAGCGACAGGGTCTGTTCCGCAGGACTGGCGCATAGCAAATGTGGTGCCAATATTCAAAAAGGGCTCTAAAAGTGAACCTGGAAATTATAGGCCAGTAAGTCTAACCTCTATTGTTGGTAAAATATTTGAAGGGTTTCTGAGGGATGTTATTCTGGATTATCTCAATGAGAATAACTGTTTAACTCCATATCAGCATGGGTTTATGAGAAATCGCTCCTGTCAAACCAATCTAATCAGTTTTTATGAAGAGGTAAGCTATAGACTGGACCACGGTGAGTCATTGGACGTGGTATATCTCGATTTTTCCAAAGCGTTTGATACCGTGCCGCACAAGAGGTTGGTACACAAAATGAGAATGCTTGGTCTGGGGGAAAATGTGTGTAAATGGGTTAGTAACTGGCTTAGTGATAGAAAGCAGAGGGTGGTTATAAATGGTATAGTCTCTAACTGGGTCGCTGTGACCAGTGGGGTACCGCAGGGGTCAGTATTGGGACCTGTTCTCTTCAACATATTCATTAATGATCTGGTAGAAGGTTTACACAGTAAAATATCGATATTTGCAGATGATACAAAACTATGTAAAGCAGTTAATACAAGAGAAGATAGTATTCTGCTACAGATGGATCTGGATAAGTTGGAAACTTGGGCTGAAAGGTGGCAGATGAGGTTTAACAATGATAAATGTAAGGTTATACACATGGGAAGAGGGAATCAATATCACCATTACACACTGAACGGGAAACCACTGGGTAAATCTGACAGGGAGAAGGACTTGGGGATCCTAGTTAATGATAAACTTACCTGGAGCAGCCAGTGCCAGGCAGCAGCTGCCAAGGCAAACAGGATCATGGGGTGCATTAAAAGAGGTCTGGATACACATGATGAGAGCATTATACTGCCTCTGTACAAATCCCTAGTTAGACCGCACATGGAGTACTGTGTCCAGTTTTGGGCACCGGTGCTCAGGAAGGATATAATGGAACTAGAGAGAGTACAAAGGAGGGCAACAAAATTAATAAAGGGGATGGGAGAACTACAATACCCAGATAGATTAGCGAAATTAGGATTATTTAGTCTAGAAAAAAGACGACTGAGGGGCGATCTAATAACCATGTATAAGTATATAAGGGGACAATACAAATATCTCGCTGAGGATCTGTTTATACCAAGGAAGGTGACGGGCACAAGGGGGCATTCTTTGCGTCTGGAGGAGAGAAGGTTTTTCCACCAACATAGAAGAGGATTCTTTACTGTTAGGGCAGTGAGAATCTGGAATTGCTTGCCTGAGGAGGTGGTGATGGCGAACTCAGTCGAGGGGTTCAAGAGAGGCCTGGATGTCTTCCTGGAGCAGAACAATATTGTATCATACAATTATTAGGTTCTGTAGAAGGACGTAGATCTGGGGATTTATTATGATGGAATATAGGCTGAACTGGATGGACAAATGTCTTTTTTCGGCCTTACTAACTATGTTACTATGTTACTATGTTACTTTTCATCATAGTGCTTTTACCAATGCATAAAATGCATGGAGAAGTCATTTCGAATGACTGGTCCTCAGTGTTGTGAGAACGATGACTGGTTAAAATTTTTGGTGGTTTCTTGTTCAGTCCATAGGCCTACATCATGTGGCAAACCGGTGAGCATGTGGCTCTATTAGTATAGGAGATACCTGAAAACATATCACACTTTTCATCATAGTGCTTTTACCAATGCATAAAATGCATGGAGAAGTCATTTCGAATGACTGGTCCTCAGTGTTGTGAGAACGATGACTGGTTAAAATTTTTGGTGGTTTCTTGTTCAGTCCATAGGCCTACATCATGTGGCAAACCGGTGAGCATGTGGCTCTATTAGTATAGGAGATACCTGAAAACATATCACACTTTTCATCATAGTGCTTTTACCAATGCATAAAATGCATGGAGAAGTCATTTCGAATGACTGGTCCTCAGTGTTGTGAGAACGATGACTGGTTAAAATTTTTGGTGGTTTCTTGTTCAGTCCATAGGCCTACATCATGTGGCAAACCGGTGAGCATGTGGCTCTATTAGTATAGGAGATACCTGAAAACATCACACTTTTCATCATAGTGCTTTTACCAATGCATAAAATGCATGGAGAAGTCATTTCGAATGACTGGTCCTCAGTGTTGTGAGAACGATGACTGGTTAAAATTTTTGGTGGTTTCTTGTTCAGTCCATAGGCCTACATCATGTGGCAAACCGGTGAGCATGTGGCTCTATTAGTATAGGAGATACCTGAAAACATATCACACTTTTCATCATAGTGCTTTTACCAATGCATAAAATGCATGGAGAAGTCATTTCGAATGACTGGTCCTCAGTGTTTTGAGAACGATGACTGGTTAAAATTTTTGGTGGTTTCTTGTTCAGTCCATAAGCCTACATCATGTGGCAAACCGGTGAGCATGTGGCTCTATTAGTATAGGAGATACCTGAAAACATATCACACTTTTCATCATAGTGCTTTTACCAATGCATAAAATGCATGGAGAAGTCATTTCGAATGACTGGTCCTCAGTGTTGTGAGAACGATGACTGGTTAAAATTTTTGGTGGTTTCTTGTTCAGTCCATAGGCCTACATCATGTGGCAAACCGGTGAGCATGTGGCTCTATTAGTATAGGAGACACCTGAAAACATATCACACTTTTCATCATAGTGCTTTTACCAATGCATAAAATGCATGGAGAAGTCATTTCGAATGACTGGTCCTCAGTGTTGTGAGAACGATGACTGGTTAAAATTTTTGGTGGTTTCTTGTTCAGTCCATAGGCCTACATCATGTGGCAAACCGGTGAGCATGTGGCTCTATTAGTATAGGAGATACCTGAAAACATATCACACTTTTCATCATAGTGCTTTTACCAATGCATAAAATGCATGGAGAAGTCATTTCGAATGACTGGTCCTCAGTGTTGTGAGAACGATGACTGGTTAAAATTTTTGGTGGTTTCTTGTTCAGTCCATAGGCCTACATCATGTGGCAAACCGGTGAGCATGTGGCTCTATTAGTATAGGAGATACCTGATAACATATCACACTTTTCATCATAGTGCTTTTACCAATGCATAAAATGCATGGAGAAGTCATTTCGAATGACTGGTCCTCAGTGTTGTGAGAACGATGACTGGTTAAAATTTTTGGTGGTTTCTTGTTCAGTCCATAGGCCTACATCATGTGGCAAACCGGTGAGCATGTGGCTCTATTAGTATAGGAGATACCTGAAAACATATCACACTTTTCATCATAGTGCTTTTACCAATGCATAAAATGCATGGAGAAGTCATTTCGAATGACTGGTCCTCAGTGTTGTGAGAACGATGACTGGTTAAAATTTTTGGTGGTTTCTTGTTCAGTCCATAGGCCTACATCATGTTGCAAACCGGTGAGCATGTGGCTCTATTAGTATAGGAGATATCTGAAAACATATCACACTTTTCATCATAGTGCTTTTACCAATGCATAAAATGCATGGAGAAGTCATTTCGAATGACTGGTCTCCAGTGTTGTGAGAACGATGACTGGTTAAAATTTTTGGTGGTTTCTTGTTCAGTCCATAGGCCTACATCATGTGGCAAACCGGTGAGCATGTGGCTCTATTAGTATAGGAGATACCTGAAAACATATCACACTTTTCATCATAGTGCTTTTACCAATGCATAAAATGCATGGAGAAGTCATTTCGAATGACTGGTCCTCAGTGTTGTGAGAACGATGACTGGTTAAAATTTTTGGTGGTTTCTTGTTCAGTCCATAGGCCTACATCATGTGGCAAACCGGTGAGCATGTGGCTCTATTAGTATAGGAGATACCTGAAAACATATCACACTTTTCATCATAGTGCTTTTACCAATGCATAAAATGCATGGAGAAGTCATTTCGAATGACTGGTCCTCAGTGTTGTGAGAACGATGACTGGTTAAAATTTTTGGTGGTTTCTTGTTCAGTCCATAGGCCTACATCATGTGGCAAACCGGTGAGCATGTAGCTCTATTAGTATAGGAGATACCTGAAAACATATCACACTTTTCATCATAGTGCTTTTACCAATGCATAAAATGCATGGAGAAGTCATTTCGAATGACTGGTCCTCAGTGTTGTGAGAACGATGACTGGTTAAAATTTTTGGTGGTTTCTTGTTCAGTCCATAGGCCTACATCATGTGGCAAACCGGTGAGCATGTGGCTCTATTAGTATAGGAGATACCTGAAAACATATCACACTTTTCATCATAGTGCTTTTACCAATGCATAAAATGCATGGAGAAGTCATTTCGAATGACTGGTCCTCAGTGTTGTGAGAACGATGACTGGTTAAAATTTTTGGTGGTTTCTTGTTCAGTCCATAGGCCTACATCATGTGGCAAACTGGTGAGCATGTGGCTCTATTAGTATAGGAGATACCTGAAAACATATCACACTTTTCATCATAGTGCTTTTACCAATGCATAAAATGCATGGAGAAGTCATTTCGAATGACTGGTCCTCAGTGTTGTGAGAACGATGACTGGTTAAAATTTTTGGTGGTTTCTTGTTCAGTCCATAGGCCTACATCATGTGGCAAACCGGTGAGCATGTGGCTCTATTAGTATAGGAGATACCTGAAAACATATCACACTTTTCATCATAGTGCTTTTACCAATGCATAAAATGCATGGAGAAGTCATTTCGAATGACTGGTCCTCAGTGTTGTGAGAACGATGACTGGTTAAAATTTTTGGTGGTTTCTTGTTCAGTCCATAGGCCTACATCATGTGGCAAACCGGTGAGCATGTGGCTCTATTAGTATAGGAGATACCTGAAAACATATCACACTTTTCATCATAGTGCTTTTACCAATGCATAAAATGCATGGAGAAGTCATTTCGAATGACTGGTCCTCAGTGTTGTGAGAACGATGACTGGTTAAAATTTTTGGTGGTTTCTTGTTCAGTCCATAGGCCTACATCATGTGGCAAACCGGTGAGCATGTGGCTCTATTAGTATAGGAGATACCTGAAAACATCACAATTTTCATCATAGAGCTTTTACCAATGCATAAAATGCATGGAGAAGTCATTTCGAATGACTGGTCCTCAGTGTTGTGAGAACGATGACTGGTTAAAATTTTTGGTGGTTTCTTGTTCAGTCCATAGGCCTACATCATGTGGCAAACCGGTGAGCATGTGGCTCTATTAGTATAGGAGATACCTGAAAACATATCACACTTTTCATCATAGTGCTTTTACCAATGCATAAAATGCATGGAGAAGTCATTTCGAATGACTGGTCCTCAGTGTTGTGAGAACGATGACTGGTTAAAATTTTTGGTGGTTTCTTGTTCAGTCCATAGGCCTACATCATGTGGCAAACCGGTGAGCATGTGGCTCTATTAGTATAGGAGATACCTGAAAACATATCACACTTTTCATCATAGTGCTTTTACCAATGCATAAAATGCATGGAGAAGTCATTTCGAATGACTGGTCCTCAGTGTTGTGAGAACGATGACTGGTTAAAATTTTTGGTGGTTTCTTGTTCAGTCCATAAGCCTACATCATGTGGCAAACCGGTGAGCATGTGGCTCTATTAGTATAGGAGATACCTGAAAACATATCACACTTTTCATCATAGTGCTTTTACCAATGCATAAAATGCATGGAGAAGTCATTTCGAATGACTGGTCCTCAGTGTTGTGAGAACGATGACTGGTTAAAATTTTTGGTGGTTTCTTGTTCAGTCCATAGGCCTACATCATGTGGCAAACCGGTGAGCATGTGGCTCTATTAGTATAGGAGACACCTGAAAACATATCACACTTTTCATCATAGTGCTTTTACCAATGCATAAAATGCATGGAGAAGTCATTTCGAATGACTGGTCCTCAGTGTTGTGAGAACGATGACTGGTTAAAATTTTTGGTGGTTTCTTGTTCAGTCCATAGGCCTACATCATGTGGCAAACCGGTGAGCATGTGGCTCTATTAGTATAGGAGATACCTGAAAACATATCACACTTTTCATCATAGTGCTTTTACCAATGCATAAAATGCATGGAGAAGTCATTTCGAATGACTGGTCCTCAGTGTTGTGAGAACGATGACTGGTTAAAATTTTTGGTGGTTTCTTGTTCAGTCCATAGGCCTACATCATGTGGCAAACCGGTGAGCATGTGGCTCTATTAGTATAGGAGATACCTGAAAACATATCACACTTTTCATCATAGTGCTTTTACCAATGCATAAAATGCATGGAGAAGTCATTTCGAATGACTGGTCCTCAGTGTTGTGAGAACGATGACTGGTTAAAATTTTTGGTGGTTTCTTGTTCAGTCCATAGGCCTACATCATGTGGCAAACCGGTGAGCATGTGGCTCTATTAGTATAGGAGATACCTGAAAACATATCACACTTTTCATCATAGTGCTTTTACCAATGCATAAAATGCATGGAGAAGTCATTTCAAATGACTGGTCCTCAGTGTTGTGAGAACGATGACTGGTTAAAATTTTTGGTGGTTTCTTGTTCAGTCCATAGGCCTACATCATGTGGCAAACCGGTGAGCATGTGGCTCTATTAGTATAGGAGATACCTGAAAACATATCACACTTTTCATCATAGTGCTTTTACCAATGCATAAAATGCATGGAGAAGTCATTTCGAATGACTGGTCCTCAGTGTTGTGAGAACGATGACTGGTTAAAATTTTTGGTGGTTTCTTGTTCAGTCCATAGGCCTACATCATGTGGCAAACCGGTGAGCATGTGGCTCTATTAGTATAGGAGATACCTGAAAACATCACACTTTTCATCATAGTGCTTTTACCAATGCATAAAATGCATGGAGAAGTCATTTCGAATGACTGGTCCTCAGTGTTGTGAGAACGATGACTGGTTAAAATTTTTGGTGGTTTCTTGTTCAGTCCATAGGCCTACATCATGTGGCAAACCAGTGAGCATGTGGCTCTATTAGTATAGGAGATACCTGAAAACATATCACACTTTTCATCATAGTGCTTTTACCAATGCATAAAATGCATGGAGAAGTCATTTCGAATGACTGGTCCTCAGTGTTGTGAGAACGATGACTGGTTAAAATTTTTGGTGGTTTCTTGTTCAGTCCATAGGCCTACATCATGTGGCAAACCGGTGAGCATGTGGCTCTATTAGTATAGGAGATACCTGAAAACATATCACACTTTTCATCATAGTGCTTTTACCAATGCATAAAATGCATGGAGAAGTCATTTCGAATGACTGGTCCTCAGTGTTGTGAGAACGATGACTGGTTAAAATTTTTGGTGGTTTCTTGTTCAGTCCATAGGCCTACATCATGTGGCAAACCGGTGAGCATGTGGCTCTATTAGTATAGGAGATACCTGAAAACATATCACACTTTTCATCATAGTGCTTTTACCAATGCATAAAATGCATGGAGAAGTCATTTCGAATGACTGGTCCTCAGTGTTGTGAGAACGATGACTGGTTAAAATTTTTGGTGGTTTCTTGTTCAGTCCATAGGCCTACATCATGTGGCAAACCGGTGAGCATGTGGCTCTATTAGTATAGGAGATACCTGAAAACATATCACACTTTTCATCATAGTGCTTTTACCAATGCATAAAATGCATGGAGAAGTCATTTCGAATGACTGGTCCTCAGTGTTGTGAGAACGATGACTGGTTAAAATTTTTGGTGGTTTCTTGTTCAGTCCATAGGCCTACATCATGTGGCAAACCAGTGAGCATGTGGCTCTATTAGTATAGGAGATACCTGAAAACATATCACACTTTTCATCATAGTGCTTTTACCAATGCATAAAATGCATGGAGAAGTCATTTCGAATGACTGGTCCTCAGTGTTGTGAGAACGATGACTGGTTAAAATTTTTGGTGGTTTCTTGTTCAGTCCATAGGCCTACATCATGTGGCAAACCGGTGAGCATGTGGCTCTATTAGTATAGGAGATATCTGAAAACATATCACACTTTTCATCATAGTGCTTTTACCAATGCATAAAATGCATGGAGAAGTCATTTCGAATGACTGGTCCTCAGTGTTGTGAGAACGATGACTGGTTAAAATTTTTGGTGGTTTCTTGTTCAGTCCATAAGCCTACATCATGTGGCAAACCGGTGAGCATGTGGCTCTATTAGTATAGGAGATACCTGAAAACATATCACACTTTTCATCATAGTGCTTTTACCAATGCATAAAATGCATGGAGAAGTCATTTCGAATGACTGGTCCTCAGTGTTGTGAGAACGATGACTGGTTAAAATTTTTGGTGGTTTCTTGTTCAGTCCATAGGCCTACATCATGTGGCAAACCGGTGAGCATGTGGCTCTATTAGTATAGGAGATACCTGAAAACATATCACACTTTTCATCATAGTGCTTTTACCAATGCATAAAATGCATGGAGAAGTCATTTCGAATGACTGGTCCTCAGTGTTGTGAGAACGATGACTGGTTAAAATTTTTGGTGGTTTCTTGTTCAGTCCATAGGCCTACATCATGTGGCAAACCGGTGAGCATGTGGCTCTATTAGTATAGGAGATACCTGAAAACATATCACACTTTTCATCATAGTGCTTTTACCAATGCATAAAATGCATGGAGAAGTCATTTCGAATGACTGGTCCTCAGTGTTGTGAGAACGATGACTGGTTAAAATTTTTGGTGGTTTCTTGTTCAGTCCATAGGCCTACATCATGTGGCAAACCGGTGAGCATGTGGCTCTATTAGTATAGGAGATACCTGAAAACATATCACACTTTTCATCATAGTGCTTTTACCAATGCATAAAATGCATGGAGAAGTCATTTCGAATGACTGGTCCTCAGTGTTGTGAGAACGATGACTGGTTAAAATTTTTGGTGGTTTCTTGTTCAGTCCATAGGCCTACATCATGTGGCAAACCGGTGAGCATGTGGCTCTATTAGTATAGGAGATACCTGAAAACATATCACACTTTTCATCATAGTGCTTTTACCAATGCATAAAATGCATGGAGAAGTCATTTCGAATGACTGGTCCTCAGTGTTGTGAGAACGATGACTGGTTAAAATTTTTGGTGGTTTCTTGTTCAGTCCATAGGCCTACATCATGTGGCAAACCGGTGAGCATGTGGCTCTATTAGTATAGGAGATACCTGAAAACATATCACACTTTTCATCATAGTGCTTTTACCAATGCATAAAATGCATGGAGAAGTCATTTCGAATGACTGGTCCTCAGTGTTGTGAGAACGATGACTGGTTAAAATTTTTGGTGGTTTCTTGTTCAGTCCATAGGCCTACATCATGTGGCAAACCGGTGAGCATGTGGCTCTATTAGTATAGGAGATACCTGAAAACATATCACACTTTTCATCATAGTGCTTTTACCAATGCATAAAATGCATGGAGAAGTCATTTCGAATGACTGGTCCTCAGTGTTGTGAGAACGATGACTGGTTAAAATTTTTGGTGGTTTCTTGTTCAGTCCATAGGCCTACATCATGTGGCAAACCGGTGAGCATGTGGCTCTATTAGTATAGGAGATACCTGAAAACATCACACTTTTCATCATAGTGCTTTTACCAATGCATAAAATGCATGGAGAAGTCATTTCGAATGACTGGTCCTCAGTGTTGTGAGAACGATGACTGGTTAAAATTTTTGGTGGTTTCTTGTTCAGTCCATAGGCCTACATCATGTGGCAAACCGGTGAGCATGTGGCTCTATTAGTATAGGAGATACCTGAAAACATATCACACTTTTCATCATAGTGCTTTTACCAATGCATAAAATGCATGGAGAAGTCATTTCGAATGACTGGTCCTCAGTGTTGTGAGAACGATGACTGGTTAAAATTTTTGGTGGTTTCTTGTTCAGTCCATAGGCCTACATCATGTGGCAAACCGGTGAGCATGTGGCTCTATTAGTATAGGAGATACCTGAAAACATATCACACTTTTCATCATAGTGCTTTTACCAATGCATAAAATGCATGGAGAAGTCATTTCGAATGACTGGTCCTCAGTGTTGTGAGAACGATGACTGGTTAAAATTTTTGGTGGTTTCTTGTTCAGTCCATAAGGCCTACATCATGTGGCAAACCGGTGAGCATGTGGCTCTATTAGTATAGGAGATACCTGAAAACATATCACACTTTTCATCATAGTGCTTTTACCAATGCATAAAATGCATGGAGAAGTCATTTCGAATGACTGGTCCTCAGTGTTGTGAGAACGATGACTGGTTAAAATTTTTGGTGGTTTCTTGTTCAGTCCATAGGCCTACATCATGTGGCAAACCAGTGAGCATGTGGCTCTATTAGTATAGGAGATACCTGAAAACATATCACACTTTTCATCATAGTGCTTTTACCAATGCATAAAATGCATGGAGAAGTCATTTCGAATGACTGGTCCTCAGTGTTGTGAGAACGATGACTGGTTAAAATTTTTGGTGGTTTCTTGTTCAGTCCATAGGCCTACATCATGTGGCAAACCGGTGAGCATGTGGCTCTATTAGTATAGGAGATACCTGAAAACATATCACACTTTTCATCATAGTGCTTTTACCAATGCATAAAATGCATGGAGAAGTCATTTCGAATGACTGGTCCTCAGTGTTGTGAGAACGATGACTGGTTAAAATTTTTGGTGGTTTCTTGTTCAGTCCATAGGCCTACATCATGTGGCAAACCGGTGAGCATGTGGCTCTATTAGTATAGGAGATACCTGAAAACATCACACTTTTCATCATAGTGCTTTTACCAATGCATAAAATGCATGGAGAAGTCATTTCGAATGACTGGTCCTCAGTGTTGTGAGAGCGATGACTGGTTAAAATTTTTGGTGGTTTCTTGTTCAGTCCATAGGCCTACATCATGTGGCAAACCGGTGAGCATGTGGCTCTATTAGTATAGGAGATACCTGAAAACATATCACACTTTTCATCATAGTGCTTTTACCAATGCATAAAATGCATGGAGAAGTCATTTCGAATGACTGGTCCTCAGTGTTGTGAGAACGATGACTGGTTAAAATTTTTGGTGGTTTCTTGTTCAGTCCATAGGCCTACATCATGTGGCAAACCGGTGAGCATGTGGCTCTATTAGTATAGGAGATACCTGAAAACATATCACACTTTTCATCATAGTGCTTTTACCAATGCATAAAATGCATGGAGAAGTCATTTCGAATGACTGGTCCTCAGTGTTGTGAGAACGATGACTGGTTAAAATTTTTGGTGGTTTCTTGTTCAGTCCATAGGCCTACATCATGTGGCAAACCGGTGAGCATGTGGCTCTATTAGTATAGGAGATACCTGAAAACATATCACACTTTTCATCATAGTGCTTTTACCAATGCATAAAATGCATGGAGAAGTCATTTCGAATGACTGGTCCTCAGTGTTGTGAGAACGATGACTGGTTAAAATTTTTGGTGGTTTCTTGTTCAGTCCATAGGCCTACATCATGTGGCAAACCGGTGAGCATGTGGCTCTATTAGTATAGGAGATACCTGAAAACATATCACACTTTTCATCATAGTGCTTTTACCAATGCATAAAATGCATGGAGAAGTCATTTCGAATGACTGGTCCTCAGTGTTGTGAGAACGATGACTGGTTAAAATTTTTGGTGGTTTCTTGTTCAGTCCATAGGCCTACATCATGTGGCAAACCGGTGAGCATGTGGCTCTATTAGTATAGGAGATACCTGAAAACATATCACACTTTTCATCATAGTGCTTTTACCAATGCATAAAATGCATGGAGAAGTCATTTCGAATGACTGGTCCTCAGTGTTGTGAGAACGATGACTGGTTAAAATTTTTGGTGGTTTCTTGTTCAGTCCATAGGCCTACATCATGTGGCAAACCGGTGAGCATGTGGCTCTATTAGTATAGGAGATACCTGAAAACATATCACACTTTTCATCATAGTGCTTTTACCAATGCATAAAATGCATGGAGAAGTCATTTCGAATGACTGGTCCTCAGTGTTGTGAGAACGATGACTGGTTAAAATTTTTGGTGGTTTCTTGTTCAGTCCATAGGCCTACATCATGTGGCAAACCGGTGAGCATGTGGCTCTATTAGTATAGGAGATACCTGAAAACATATCACACTTTTCATCATAGTGCTTTTACCAATGCATAAAATGCATGGAGAAGTCATTTCGAATGACTGGTCCTCAGTGTTGTGAGAACGATGACTGGTTAAAATTTTTGGTGGTTTCTTGTTCAGTCCATAGGCCTACATCATGTGGCAAACCGGTGAGCATGTGGCTCTATTAGTATAGGAGATACCTGAAAACATATCACACTTTTCATCATAGTGCTTTTACCAATGCATAAAATGCATGGAGAAGTCATTTCGAATGACTGGTCCTCAGTGTTGTGAGAACGATGACTGGTTAAAATTTTTGGTGGTTTCTTGTTCAGTCCATAGGCCTACATCATGTGGCAAACCGGTGAGCATGTGGCTCTATTAGTATAGGAGATACCTGAAAACATATCACACTTTTCATCATAGTGCTTTTACCAATGCATAAAATGCATGGAGAAGTCATTTCGAATGACTGGTCCTCAGTGTTGTGAGAACGATGACTGGTTAAAATTTTTGGTGGTTTCTTGTTCAGTCCATAGGCCTACATCATGTGGCAAACCGGTGAGCATGTGGCTCTATTAGTATAGGAGATACCTGAAAACATATCACACTTTTCATCATAGTGCTTTTACCAATGCATAAAATGCATGGAGAAGTCATTTCGAATGACTGGTCCTCAGTGTTGTGAGAACGATGACTGGTTAAAATTTTTGGTGGTTTCTTGTTCAGTCCATAGGCCTACATCATGTGGCAAACCGGTGAGCATGTGGCTCTATTAGTATAGGAGATACCTGAAAACATATCACACTTTTCATCATAGTGCTTTTACCAATGCATAAAATGCATGGAGAAGTCATTTCGAATGACTGGTCCTCAGTGTTGTGAGAACGATGACTGGTTAAAATTTTTGGTGGTTTCTTGTTCAGTCCATAGGCCTACATCATGTGGCAAACCGGTGAGCATGTGGCTCTATTAGTATAGGAGATACCTGAAAACATATCACACTTTTCATCATAGTGCTTTTACCAATGCATAAAATGCATGGAGAAGTCATTTCGAATGACTGGTCCTCAGTGTTGTGAGAACGATGACTGGTTAAAATTTTTGGTGGTTTCTTGTTCAGTCCATAGGCCTACATCATGTGGCAAACCGGTGAGCATGTGGCTCTATTAGTATAGGAGATACCTGAAAACATATCACACTTTTCATCATAGTGCTTTTACCAATGCATAAAATGCATGGAGAAGTCATTTCGAATGACTGGTCCTCAGTGTTGTGAGAACGATGACTGGTTAAAATTTTTGGTGGTTTCTTGTTCAGTCCATAGGCCTACATCATGTGGCAAACCGGTGAGCATGTGGCTCTATTAGTATAGGAGATACCTGAAAACATATCACACTTTTCATCATAGTGCTTTTACCAATGCATAAAATGCATGGAGAAGTCATTTCGAATGACTGGTCCTCAGTGTTGTGAGAACGATGACTGGTTAAAATTTTTGGTGGTTTCTTGTTCAGTCCATAGGCCTACATCATGTGGCAAACCGGTGAGCATGTGGCTCTATTAGTATAGGAGATACCTGAAAACATATCACACTTTTCATCATAGTGCTTTTACCAATGCATAAAATGCATGGAGAAGTCATTTCGAATGACTGGTCCTCAGTGTTGTGAGAACGATGACTGGTTAAAATTTTTGGTGGTTTCTTGTTCAGTCCATAGGCCTACATCATGTGGCAAACCGGTGAGCATGTGGCTCTATTAGTATAGGAGATACCTGAAAACATATCACACTTTTCATCATAGTGCTTTTACCAATGCATAAAATGCATGGAGAAGTCATTTCGAATGACTGGTCCTCAGTGTTGTGAGAACGATGACTGGTTAAAATTTTTGGTGGTTTCTTGTTCAGTCCATAGGCCTACATCATGTGGCAAACCGGTGAGCATGTGGCTCTATTAGTATAGGAGATACCTGAAAACATCACACTTTTCATCATAGAGCTTTTACCAATGCATAAAATGCATGGAGAAGTCATTTCGAATGACTGGTCCTCAGTGTTGTGAGAACGATGACTGGTTAAAATT